>NW_027473724.1:0-118140 GCF_050947335.1 Megachile rotundata | reverse complement strand
CGACAATTACTATACCCATTACTCTTATTATTATCAATCTAACTCATATTATTAGCCATATTAAGCTTATATGATCGATAGAACGACAATTACTATACTTATTACTCTTATTATTATCAATCTAACTCATATTATTAGCCATATTATGCTTATATGATCGATAGAACGACAATTGCTATACTTGTTACTCTTATTATTATCAATCTATCTCATATTATTAGCCGGATTATGCTTATATGATCGATAGAATGACAATTACTATACTTATTCCTCTTACTATTACCAATCTAACTCATATAATTAGCCATATTATGCTTATATGATCGATTGAACGAAGATTGCTGTACTTATTACTCTTAATATTACCAATCTAACTCATATTATTAGCCATATTATGCTTATATTATCGGTAGAACGACAATCACTATACTTGGTACTCTTATTATTATCAATCTAACCCATATTATTAGCCATATTATGCTTATATGATCGATAGAGCGACAATTACTATACTTATGACTCTTATTATTATCAATCTAACTCATATTATTAGCCATATTATGCTTATATGATCGATAGAACGACAATTAATATACTTGTTACTCTTATTATTATCAATCTAACTCATATTATTGGCCATATTATGTGGATATGATCGATAGGACGACAATTACTATACTTGTTACTCTTATTATTATCAATCTAACCCATATTATTAGCCATATTATGCTTATATGATCGATAGAGCGACAATTACTATACTTATTACTCTTATTATTACCAATCTAACTCATATTATTAGCTATATTATGCTTATATTATCGATAGAACGACAATTACTATACTTGTTACTCTTATTATTATCAATCTAACTCATATTATTGGCCATATTATGTGGATATGATCGATAGGACGACAATTACTATACCCATTACTCTTATTATTATCAATCTAACTCATATTATTAACCATATTATGCAGATATGATCGATAGAACGACAATTACTATACTTATTACTCTTAGTATTATCAATCTAACTCATATTATTAGCCATATTATGCTTATATTATCGATAGAACGACAATTACTATACTTGTTACTCTTATTATTATCAATCTAACTCATATTATTAACCATATTATGCTTATATTATCGGTAGAACGACAATTACTATACTTGTTACTCTTATTATTATCAATCTAACTCATATTATTGGCCATATTATGTGGATATGATCGATAGGACGACAATTACTATACCCATTACTCTTATTATTATCAATCTAACTCATATTATTAGCCATATTAAGCTTATATGATCGATAGAACGACAATTACTATACTTATTACTCTTATTATTATCAATCTAACTCATATTATTAGCCATATTATGCTTATATGATCGATAGAACGACAATTGCTATACTTGTTACTCTTATTATTATCAATCTATCTCATATTATTAGCCGGATTATGCTTATATGATCGATAGAATGACAATTACTATACTTATTCCTCTTACTATTACCAATCTAACTCATATAATTAGCCATATTATGCTTATATGATCGATTGAACGAAGATTGCTGTACTTATTACTCTTAATATTACCAATCTAACTCATATTATTAGCCATATTATGCTTATATTATCGGTAGAACGACAATCACTATACTTGGTACTCTTATTATTATCAATCTAACTTATATTATTGGCCATATTATGTGGATATGATCGATAGGACGACAATTACTATACCCATTACTCTTATTATTATCAATCTAACTCATATTATTAGCCATATTATGCTTATATGATCGATTGAACGAAGATTACTGTACTTATTATTCTTATTATTACCAATCTAACTCATATTATTAGCCATATTATGCTTATATTATCGATAGAACGACAATTACTATACTTGTTACTCTTATTATTATCAATCTAACTCATATTATTAGACATATTATGCTTATATGATCGATTGAACGACAATTTCTAAACCTGTTACTTTCATTATTATCAATCTAACTCATATTATTAGCCATATTAAGCTTATATGATCGATAGAACGACAATTACTATACTTATTACTCTTAGTATTATCAATCTAACTCATATTATTAGCCATATTATGCTTATATTATCGATAGAACGACAATTACTATACTTGTTACTCTTATTATTATCAATCTAACTCATATTATTGGCCATATTATGTGGATATGATCGATAGGACGACAATTACTATACCCATTACTCTTATTATTATCAATCTAACTCATATTATTAGCCATATTAAGCTTATATGATCGATAGAACGACAATTACTATACTTGTTACTCTTATTATTATCAATCTAACTCATATTATTAACCATATTATGCCTATATTATCGATAGAACGACAATTACTATACTTGTTACTCTTATTATTATCAATCTAACCCATATTATTAGCCATATTATGCTTATATGATCGATAGAGCGACAATTACTATACTTATGACTCTTATTATTATCAATCTAACTCATATTATTAGCCATATTATGCTTATATGATCGATAGAACGACAATTACTATACTTGTTACTCTTATTATTATCAATCTAACTCATATTATTGGCCATATTATGTGGATATGATCGATAGGACGACAATTACTATACTTGTTACTCTTATTATTATCAATCTAACCCATATTATTAGCCATATTATGCTTATATGATCGATAGAGCGACAATTACTATACTTATTACTCTTATTATTACCAATCTAACTCATATTATTAGCTATATTATGCTTATATTATCGATAGAACGACAATTACTATACTTGTTACTCTTATTATTATCAATCTAACTCATATTATTGGCCATATTATGTGGATATGATCGATAGGACGACAATTACTATACCCATTACTCTTATTATTATCAATCTAACTCATATTATTAACCATATTATGCAGATATGATCGATAGAACGACAATTACTATACTTATTACTCTTAGTATTATCAATCTAACTCATATTATTAGCCATATTATGCTTATATTATCGATAGAACGACAATTACTATACTTGTTACTCTTATTATTATCAATCTAACTCATATTATTAACCATATTATGCTTATATTATCGGTAGAACGACAATTACTATACTTGTTACTCTTATTATTATCAATCTAACTCATATTATTGGCCATATTATGTGGATATGATCGATAGGACGACAATTACTATACCCATTACTCTTATTATTATCAATCTAACTCATATTATTAGCCATATTAAGCTTATATGATCGATAGAACGACAATTACTATACTTATTACTCTTATTATTATCAATCTAACTCATATTATTAGCCATATTATGCTTATATGATCGATAGAACGACAATTGCTATACTTGTTACTCTTATTATTATCAATCTATCTCATATTATTAGCCGGATTATGCTTATATGATCGATAGAATGACAATTACTATACTTATTCCTCTTACTATTACCAGTCTAACTCATATAATTAGCCATATTATGCTTATATGATCGATTGAACGAAGATTGCTGTACTTATTACTCTTAATATTACCAATCTAACTCATATTATTAGCCATATTATGCTTATATTATCGGTAGAACGACAATCACTATACTTGGTACTCTTATTATTATCAATCTAACTTATATTATTGGCCATATTATGTGGATATGATCGATAGGACGACAATTACTATACCCATTACTCTTATTATTATCAATCTAACTCATATTATTAGCCATATTATGCTTATATGATCGATTGAACGAAGATTACTGTACTTATTATTCTTATTATTACCAATCTAACTCATATTATTAGCCATATTATGCTTATATTATCGATAGAACGACAATTACTATACTTGTTACTCTTATTATTATCAATCTAACTCATATTATTAGACATATTATGCTTATATGATCGATTGAACGACAATTTCTAAACCTGTTGCTTTCATTATTATCAATCTAACTCATATTATTAGCCATATTAAGCTTATATGATCGATAGAACGACAATTACTATACTTATTACTCTTAGTATTATCAATCTAACTCATATTATTAGCCATATTATGCTTATATTATCGATAGAACGACAATTACTATACTTGTTACTCTTATTATTATCAATCTAACTCATATTATTAACCATATTATGCCTATATTATCGATAGAACGACAATTACTATACTTGTTACTCTTATTATTATCAATCTAACCCATATTATTAGCCATATTATGCTTATATGATCGATAGAGCGACAATTACTATACTTATGACTCTTATTATTATCAATCTAACTCATATTATTAGCCATATTATGCTTATATGATCGATAGATCGACAATTACTATACTTGTTACTCTTATTATTATCAATCTAACTCATATTATTGGCCATATTATGTGGATATGATCGATAGGACGACAATTACTATACTTGTTACTCTTATTATTATCAATCTAACCCATATTATTAGCCATATTATGCTTATATGATCGATAGAGCGACAATTACTATACTTATTACTCTTATTATTACCAATCTAACTCATATTATTAGCTATATTATGCTTATATTATCGATAGAACGACAATTACTATACTTGTCACTCTTATTATTATCAATCTAACTCATATTATTGGCCATATTATGTGGATATGATCGATAGGACGACAATTACTATACCCATTACTCTTATTATTATCAATCTAACTCATATTATTAACCATATTATGCAGATATGATCGATAGAACGACAATTACTATACTTATTACTCTTAGTATTATCAATCTAACTCATATTATTAGCCATATTATGCTTATATTATCGATAGAACGACAATTACTATACTTGTTACTCTTATTATTATCAATCTAACTCATATTATTAACCATATTATGCTTATATTATCGGTAGAACGACAATTACTATACTTGTTACTCTTATTATTATCAATCTAACTCATATTATTGGCCATATTATGTGGATATGATCGATAGGACAACAATTACTATACCCATTACTCTTATTATTATCAATCTAACTCATATTATTAGCCATATTAAGCTTATATGATCGATAGAACGACAATTACTATACTTATTACTCTTATTATTATCAATCTAACTCATATTATTAGCCATATTATGCTTATATGATCGATAGAACGACAATTGCTATACTTGTTACTCTTATTATTATCAATCTATCTCATATTATTAGCCGGATTATGCTTATATGATCGATAGAATGACAATTACTATACTTATTCCTCTTACTATTACCAATCTAACTCATATAATTAGCCATATTATGCTTATATGATCGATTGAACGAAGATTGCTGTACTTATTACTCTTAATATTACCAATCTAACTCATATTATTAGCCATATTATGCTTATATTATCGGTAGAACGACAATCACTATACTTGGTACTCTTATTATTATCAATCTAACTTATATTATTGGCCATATTATGTGGATATGATCGATAGGACGACAATTACTATACCCATTACTCTTATTATTATCAATCTAACTCATATTATTAGCCATATTATGCTTATATGATCGATTGAACGAAGTTTACTGTACTTATTATTCTTATTATTACCAATCTAACTCATATTATTAGCCATATTATGCTTATATTATCGATAGAACGACAATTACTATACTTGTTACTCTTATTATTATCAATCTAACTCATATTATTAGACATATTATGCTTATATGATCGATTGAACGACAATTTCTAAACCTGTTACTTTCATTATTATCAATCTAACTCATATTATTAGCCATATTAAGCTTATATGATCGATAGAACGACAATTACTATACTTATTACTCTTAGTATTATCAATCTAACTCATATTATTAGCCATATTATGCTTATATTATCGATAGAACGACAATTACTATACTTGTTACTCTTATTATTATCAATCTAACTCATATTATTAACCATATTATGCCTATATTAGCGATAGAACGACAATTACTATACTTGTTACTCTTATTATTATCAATCTAACCCATATTATTAGCCATATTATGCTTATATGATCGATAGAGCGACAATTACTATACTTATGACTCTTATTATTATCAATCTAACTCATATTATTAGCCATATTATGCTTATATGATCGATAGAACGACAATTACTATACTTGTTACTCTTATTATTATCAATCTAACTCATATTATTGGCCATATTATGTGGATATGATCGATAGGACGACAATTACTATACTTGTTACTCTTATTATTATCAATCTAACCCATATTATTAGCCATATTATGCTTATATGATCGATAGAGCGACAATTACTATACTTATTACTCTTATTATTACCAATCTAACTCATATTATTAGCTATATTATGCTTATATTATCGATAGAACGACAATTACTATACTTGTTACTCTTATTATTATCAATCTAACTCATATTATTGGCCATATTATGTGGATATGATCGATAGGACGACAATTACTATACCCATTACTCTTATTATTATCAATCTAACTCATATTATTAACCATATTATGCAGATATGATCGATAGAACGACAATTACTATACTTATTACTCTTATTATTATCAATCTAACTCATATTATTAGCCATATTATGCTTATATTATCGATAGAACGACAATTACTATACTTGTTACTCTTATTATTATCAATCTAACTCATATTATTAACCATATTATGCTTATATTATCGGTAGAACGACAATTACTATACTTGTTACTCTTATTATTATCAATCTAACTCATATTATTGGCCATATTATGTGGATATGATCGATAGGACGACAATTACTATACCCATTACTCTTATTATTATCAATCTAACTCATATTATTAGCCATATTAAGCTTATATGATCGATAGAACGACAATTACTATACCTATTACTCTTATTATTATCAATCTAACTCATATTATTAGCCATATTATGCTTATATGATCGATAGAACGACAATTGCTATACTTGTTACTCTTATTATTATCAATCTATCTCATATTATTAGCCGGATTATGCTTATATGATCGATAGAATGACAATTACTATACTTATTTCTCTTACTATTACCAATCTAACTCATATAATTAGCCATATTATGCTTATATGATCGATTGAACGAAGATTGCTGTACTTATTACTCTTAATATTACCAATCTAACTCATATTATTAGCCATATTATGCTTATATTATCGGTAGAACGACAATCACTATACTTGTTACTCTTATTATGATCAATCTAACTCATATTATTGGCCATATTATGTGGATATGATCGATAGGACGACAATTACTATACCCATTACTCTTATTATTATCAATCTAACTCATATTATTAGCCATATTATGCTTATATGATCGATTGAACGAAGATTACTGTACTTATTATTCTTATTATTACCAATCTAACTCATATTATTAGCCATATTATGCTTATATTATCGATAGAACGACAATTACTATACTTGTTACTCTTATTATTATCAATCTAACTCATATTATTAGACATATTATGCTTATATGATCGATTGAACGACAATTTCTAAACCTGTTACTTTCATTATTATCAATCTAACTCATATTATTAGCCATATTATGCTTATATGATCAATAGAATGACAATTACTATACTTATTACTCTTACTTTTATCAATCTAACACATATTATTAGCCATATTATGCTTATATGATCGATTAAACGACAATTACTATACTTATTACTCTTATTATTATCAATCTAACTCATATTATTGGCCATATTATGTGGATATGATCGATAGGACGACAATTACTATACCCATTACTCTTATTATTACCAATCTAACTCATATTATTAGCCATATTATGCTTATATTATCGATAGAACGACAATTACTATACTTGTTACTCTTATTATTATCAATCTAACTCATATTATTGGCCATATTATGTGGATATGATCGATAGGACGACAATTACTATACCCATTACTCTTATTATTATCAATCTAACTCATATTATTAACCATATTATGCAGATATGATCGATGGAACGACAATTACTATACTTATTACTCTTAGTATTATCAATCTAACTCATATTATTAGCCATATTATGCTTATAATATCGATAGAACGACAATTACTATACTTGTTACTCTTATTATTATCAATCTAACTCATATTATTGGCCATATTATGTGGATATGATCGATAGGACGACAATTACTATACCCATTACTCTTATTATTATCAATCTAACTCATATTATTAACCATATTATGCAGATATGATCGATAGAACGACAATTACTATACTTATTACTCTTATTATTATCAATCTAACTCATATTATTGGCCATATTATGTGGATATGATCGATAGGACGACAATTACTATACCCATTACTCTTATTATTACCAATCTAACTCATATTATTAGCCATATTAAGCTTATATGATCGATAGAACGACAATTACTATACTTGTTACTCTTATTATTATCAATCTAACTCATATTATTAACCATATTATGCCTATATTATCGATAGAACGACAATTACTATACTTGTTACTCTTATTATTATCAATCTAACCCATATTATTAGCCATATTATGCTTATATGATCGATAGAGCGACAATTACTATACTTATGACTCTTATTATTATCAATCTAACTCATATTATTAGCCATATTATGCTTATATGATCGATAGAACGACAATTACTATACTTGTTACTCTTATTATTATCAATCTAACTCATATTATTGGCCATATTATGTGGATATGATCGATAGGACGACAATTACTATACTTGTTACTCTTATTATTATCAATCTAACCCATATTATTAGCCATATTATGCTTATATGATCGATAGAGCGACAATTACTATACTTATTACTCTTATTATTACCAAATCTAACTCATATTATTAGCTATATTATGCTTATATTATCGATAGAACGACAATTACTATACTTGTTACTCTTATTATTATCAATCTAACTCATATTATTGGCCATATTATGTGGATATGATCGATAGGACGACAATTACTATACCCATTACTCTTATTATTATCAATCTAACTCATATTAGTAACCATATTATGCAGATATGATCGATAGAACGACAATTACTATACTTATTACTCTTAGTATTATCAATCTAACTCATATTATTAGCCATATTATGCTTATATTATCGATAGAACGACAATTACTATACTTGTTACTCTTATTATTATCAATCTAACTCATATTATTAACCATATTATGCTTATATTATCGGTAGAACGACAATTACTATACTTGTTACTCTTATTATTATCAATCTAACTCATATTATTGGCCATATTATGTGGATATGATCGATAGGACGACAATTACTATACCCATTACTCTTATTATTATCAATCTAACTCATATTATTAGCCATATTAAGCTTATATGATCGATAGAACGACAATTACTATACTTATTACTCTTATTATTATCAATCTAACTCATATTATTAGCCATATTATGCTTATATGATCGATAGAACGACAATTGCTATACTTGTTACTCTTATTATTATCAGTCTATCTCATATTATTAGCCGGATTATGCTTATATGATCGATAGAATGACAATTACTATACTTATTCCTCTTACTATTACCAGTCTAACTCATATAATTAGCCATATTATGCTTATATGATCGATTGAACGAAGATTGCTGTACTTATTACTCTTAATATTACCAATCTAACTCATATTATTAGCCATATTATGCTTATATTATCGGTAGAACGACAATCACTATACTTGGTACTCTTATTATTATCAATCTAACTTATATTATTGGCCATATTATGTGGATATGATCGATAGGACGACAATTACTATACCCATTACTCTTATTATTATCAATCTAACTCATATTATTAGCCATATTATGCTTATATGATCGATTGAACGAAGATTACTATACTTATTACTCTTAGTATTATCAATCTAACTCATATTATTAGCCATATTATGCTTATATTATCGATAGAACGACAATTACTATACTTGTTACTCTTATTATTATCAATCTAACTCATATTATTAACCATATTATGCCTATATTATCGATAGAACGACAATTACTATACTTGTTACTCTTATTATTATCAATCTAACCCATATTATTAGCCATATTATGCTTATATGATCGATAGAGCGACAATTACTATACTTATGACTCTTATTATTATCAATCTAACTCATATTATTAGCCATATTATGCTTATATGATCGATAGATCGACAATTACTATACTTGTTACTCTTATTATTATCAATCTAACTCATATTATTGGCCATATTATGTGGATATGATCGATAGGACGACAATTACTATACTTGTTACTCTTATTATTATCAATCTAACCCATATTATTAGCCATATTATGCTTATATGATCGATAGAGCGACAATTACTATACTTATTACTCTTATTATTACCAATCTAACTCATATTATTAGCTATATTATGCTTGTATTATCGATAGAACGACAATTACTATACTTGTTACTCTTATTATTATCAATCTAACTCATATTATTGGCCATATTATGTGGATATGATCGATAGGACGACAATTACTATACCCATTACTCTTATTATTATCAATCTAACTCATATTATTAACCATATTATGCAGATATGATCGATAGAACGACAATTACTATACTTATTACTCTTAGTATTATCAATCTAACTCATATTATTAGCCATATTATGCTTATATTATCGATAGAACGACAATTACTATACTTGTTACTCTTATTATTATCAATCTAACTCATATTATTAACCATATTATGCTTATATTATCGATAGAACGACAATTACTATACTTGTTACTCTTATTATTATCAATCTAACCCATATTATTAGCCATATTATGCTTATATGATCGATAGAGCGACAATTACTATACTTATGACTCTTATTATTATCAATCTAACTCATATTATTAGCCATATTATGCTTATATGATCGATTGAACGAAGTTTACTGTACTTATTATTCTTATTATTACCAATCTAACTCATATTATTAGCCATATTATGCTTATATTATCGATAGAACGACAATTACTATACTTGTTACTCTTATTATTATCAATCTAACTCATATTATTAGACATATTATGCTTATATGATCGATTGAACGACAATTTCTAAACCTGTTACTTTCATTATTATCAATCTAACTCATATTATTAGCCATATTAAGCTTATATGATCGATAGAACGACAATTACTATACTTATTACTCTTAGTATTATCAATCTAACTCATATTATTAGCCATATTATGCTTATATTATCGATAGAACGACAATTACTATACTTGTTACTCTTATTATTATCAATCTAACTCATATTATTAACCATATTATGCCTATATTATCGATAGAACGACAATTACTATACTTGTTACTCTTATTATTATCAATCTAACCCATATTATTAGCCATATTATGCTTATATGATCGATAGAGCGACAATTACTATACTTATGACTCTTATTATTATCAATCTAACTCATATTATTAGCCATATTATGCTTATATGATCGATAGAACGACAATTACTATACTTGTTACTCTTATTATTATCAATCTAACTCATATTATTGGCCATATTATGTGGATATGATCGATAGGACGACAATTACTATACTTGTTACTCTTATTATTATCAATCTAACCCATATTATTAGCCATATTATGCTTATATGATCGATAGAGCGACAATTACTATACTTATTACTCTTATTATTACCAATCTAACTCATATTATTAGCTATATTATGCTTATATTATCGATAGAACGACAATTACTATACCCATTACTCTTATTATTATCAATCTAACTCATATTATTAACCATATTATGCAGATATGATCGATAGAACGACAATTACTATACTTATTACTCTTATTATTATCAATCTAACTCATATTATTAGCCATATTATGCTTATATTATCGATAGAACGACAATTACTATACTTGTTACTCTTATTATTATCAATCTAACTCATATTATTAACCATATTATGCTTATATTATCGGTAGAACGACAATTACTATACTTGTTACTCTTATTATTATCAATCTAACTCATATTATTGGCCATATTATGTGGATATGATCGATAGGACGACAATTACTATACCCATTACTCTTATTATTATCAATCTAACTCATATTATTAGCCATATTAAGCTTATATGATCGATAGAACGACAATTACTATACTTATTACTCTTATTATTATCAATCTAACTCATATTATTAGCCATATTATGCTTATATGATCGATAGAACGACAATTGCTATACTTGTTACTCTTATTATTATCAATCTATCTCATATTATTAGCCGGATTATGCTTATATGATCGATAGAATGACAATTACTATACTTATTCCTCTTACTATTACCAATCTAACTCATATAATTAGCCATATTATGCTTATATGATCGATTGAACGAAGATTGCTGTACTTATTACTCTTAATATTACCAATCTAACTCATATTATTAGCCATATTATGCTTATATTATCGGTAGAACGACAATCACTATACTTGTTACTCTTATTATGATCAATCTAACTCATATTATTGGCCATATTATGTGGATATGATCGATAGGACGACAATTACTATACCCATTACTCTTATTATTATCAATCTAACTCATATTATTAGCCATATTATGCTTATATGATCGATTGAACGAAGATTACTGTACTTATTATTCTTATTATTACCAATCTAACTCATATTATTAGCCATATTATGCTTATATTATCGATAGAACGACAATTACTATACTTGTTACTCTTATTATTATCAATCTAACTCATATTATTAGACATATTATGCTTATATGATCGATTGAACGACAATTTCTAAACCTGTTACTTTCATTATTATCAATCTAACTCATATTATTAGCCATATTATGCTTATATGATCAATAGAATGACAATTACTATACTTATTACTCTTACTTTTATCAATCTAACACATATTATTAGCCATATTATGCTTATATGATCGATTAAACGACAATTACTATACTTATTACTCTTATTATTATCAATCTAACTCATATTATTGGCCATATTATGTGGATATGATCGATAGGACGACAATTACTATACCCATTACTCTTATTATTACCAATCTAACTCATATTATTAGCCATATTATGCTTATATTATCGATAGAACGACAATTACTATACTTGTTACTCTTATTATTATCAATCTAACTCATATTATTGGCCATATTATGTGGATATGATCGATAGGACGACAATTACTATACCCATTACTCTTATTATTATCAATCTAACTCATATTATTAACCATATTATGCAGATATGATCGATAGAGCGACAATTACTATACTTATTACTCTTAGTATTATCAATCTAACTCATATTATTAGCCATATTATGCTTATAATATCGATAGAACGACAATTACTATACTTGTTACTCTTATTATTATCAATCTAACTCATATTATTAACCATATTATGCTTATATTATCGGTAGAACGACAATTACTATACTTGTTACTCTTATTATTATCAATCTAACTCATATTATTGGCCATATTATGTGGATATGATCGATAGGACGACAATTACTATACCCATTACTCTTATTATTATCAATCTAACTCATATTATTAGCCATATTAAGCTTATATGATCGATAGAACGACAATTACTATACTTATTACTCTTATTATTATCAATCTAACTCATATTATTAGCCATATTATGCTTATATATGATCGATAGAACGACAATTGCTATACTTATTACTCTTATTATTATTAATCTAACTCATATTATTAGCCATATTATGCTTATATGATCGATTGAACGACAATTTCTAAACCTGTTACTTTCATTATTATCAATCTAACTCATATTATTAGCCATATTATGCTTATATGATCGATCGAATGACAATTACTATACTTATTACTCTTACTTTTATCAATCTAACTCATATTATTAGCCATATTATGCTTATATGATCGATTAAACGACAATTACTATACTTGTTACTCTTATTATTATCAATCTAACTCATATTATTGGCCATATTATGTGGATATGATCGATAGGACGACAATTACTATTCCCATTTCTCTTATTATTATCAATCTAACTCATATTATTAGCCATATTAAGCTTATATGATCGATAGAACGACAATTACTATACTTATTACTCTTATTATTATCAGTCTAACTCAAATTATTGGCCATATTATGTGGATATGATCGATAGGACGACAATTACTATACTCATTACTCTTATTATTATCAATCTAACTCATATTATTAACCATATTATGCAGATATGATCGATAGAACGACAATTACTATACTTATTACTCTTAGTATTATCAATCTAACTCATATTATTAGCCATATTATGCTTATATTATCGATAGAACGACAATTACTATACTTGTTACTCTTATTATTATCAATCTAACTCATATTATTAGCCATATTATGCTTATATGATCGATAGAAGGACAATTACTATACTTGTTACTCTTATTATTATCAATCTAACTCATATTATTAACCATATTATGCAGATATGATCGATAGAACGACAATTACTATACTTATTACTCTTAGTATTATCAATCTAACTCATATTATTAGCCATATTATGCTTATATTATCGATAGAACGACAATTACTATACTTGTTACTCTTATTATTATCAATTTAACTCATATTATTAACCATATTATGATCATATTATCGGTAGAACGACAATTACTATACTTGTTACTCTTATTATTATCAATCTAACTCATATTATTGGCCATATTATGTGGATATGATCGATAGGACGACAATTACTATACCCATTACTCTTATTATTATCAATCTAACTCATATTATTAGCCATATTATGCTTATATGATCGATTGAACGAAGATTACTGTACTTATTATTCTTATTATTACCAATCTAACTCATATTATTAGCGATATTATGCTTATATTATCGATAGAACAACAATTACTATACTTATTACTCTTAGTATTATCAATCGAACTCATATTATTAGCCATATTATGCTTATATTATCGATAGAACGACAATTACTATACTTGTTACTCTTATTATTATCAATCTAACTCATATTATTAACCATATTATGCTTATATTATCGATAGAACGACAATTACTATACTTGTTACTCTTATTATTATCAATCTAACCCATATTATTAGCCATATTATGCTTATATGATCGATAGAGCGACAATTACTATACTTATGACTCTTATTATTATCAATCTAACTCATATTATTAGCCATATTATGCTTATATGATCGATAGAACGACAATTACTATACTTGTTACTCTTATTATTATCAATCTAACTCATATTATTGGCCATATTATGTGGATATGATCGATAGGACGACAATTACTATACTTGTTACTCTTATTATTATCAATCTAACCCATATTATTAGCCATATTATGCTTATATGATCGATAGAGCGACAATTACTATACTTATTACTCTTATTATTACCAATCTAACTCATATTATTAGCCATATTATGCTTATATTATCGATAGAACGACAATTACTATACTTGTTACTCTTATTATTATCAATCTAACTCATATTATTAGCCATATTATGCTTATATAATCGATTGAACGACAATTTCTAAACCTGTTACTTTCATTATTATCAATCTAACTCATATTATCAGCCATATTATGCTTATATGATCGATAGAATGACAATTACTATACTTATTACTCTTACTTTTATCAATCTAACTCATATTATTAGCCATATTATGCTTATATGATCGATTAAACGACAATTACTATACTTGTTACTCTTATTATTATCAATCTAACTCATATTATTGGCCATATTATGTGGATATGATCGATAGGACGACAATTACTATTCCCATTACTCTTATTATTATCAATCTAACTCATATTATTAGCCATATTAAGCTTATATGATCGATAGAACGACAATTACTATACTTATTACTCTTATTATTATCAGTCTAACTCAAATTATTGGCCATATTATGTGGATATGATCGATAGGACGACAATTACTATACTCATTACTCTTATTATTATCAATCTAACTCATATTATTAACCATATTATGCTTATATTATCGATAGAACGACAATTACTATACTTGTTACTCTTATTATTATCAATCTAACTCATATTATTAGCCATATTATGCTTATATTATCGATAGAACGACAATTACTATACTTGTTACTCTTATTATTATCAATTTAACTCATATTATTAACCATATTATGCTTATATTATCGGTAGAACGACAATTACTATACTTGTTACTCTTATTATTATCAATCTAACTCATATTATTGGCCATATTATGTGGATATGATCGATAGGACGACAATTACTATACCCATTACTCTTATTATTATCAATCTAACTCATATTATTAGCCATATTAAGCTTATATGATCGATAGAACGACAATTACTATACTTATTACTCTTATTATTATCAATCTAACTCGTATTATTAGCCATATTATGCTTATATGATCGATAGAACGACAATTGCTATACTTATTACTCTTACTACTATTAATCTAACTCATATTATTAGCCATATTATGCTTATATGATCGATTGAACGACAATTTCTAAACCTGTTACTTTCATTATTATCAATCTACCTCATATTATTAGCCATATTATGCTTATATGATCGATTGAACGACAATTACTATACTTGTTACTCTCATTATTATCAATCTAACTCATATTATTAGCCATATTATGCTTATATTATCGATAGAACGACAATTGCTATACTTGTTACTCTTATTATTATCAATCTAACTCATATTATTAGCCATATTATGCTTATATGATCGATTGAACGAAGATTACTGTATTTATTATTCTTATTATTACCAATCTAACTCATATTATTAGCCATATTATGCTCATATTATCGATAGAACGACAATTACTATACTTATTACTCTTACTTTTATCAATCTAACTCATATTATTAGCCATATTATGCTTATATGATCGATTGAACGACAATTTCTAAACCTGTTACTTTCATTATTATCAATCTAACTCATATTATTAGCCATATTATGCTTATATGATCGATCGAATGACAATTACTATACTTATTACTCTTACTTTTATCAATCTAACTCATATTATTAGCCATATTATGCTTATATGATCGATTAAACGACAATTACTATACTTGTTACTCTTATTATTATCAATCTAACTCATATTATTGGCCATATTATGTGGATATGATCGATAGGACGACAATTACTATTCCCATTACTCTTATTATTATCAATCTAACTCATATTATTAGCCATATTAAGCTTATATGATCGATAGAACGACAATTACTATACTTATTACTCTTATTATTATCAGTCTAACTCAAATTATTGGCCATATTATGTGGATATGATCGATAGGACGACAATTACTATACTCATTACTCTTATTATTATCAATCTAACTCATATTATTAACCATATTATGCAGATATGATCGATAGAACGACAATTACTATACTTATTACTCTTAGTATTATCAATCTAACTCATATTATTAGCCATATTATGCTTATATTATCGATAGAACGACAATTACTATACTTGTTACTCTTATTATTATCAATCTAACTCATATTATTAGCCATATTATGCTTATATGATCGATAGAAGGACAATTACTATACTTGTTACTCTTATTATTATCAATCTAACTCATATTATTAACCATATTATGCAGATATGATCGATAGAACGACAATTACTATACTTATTACTCTTAGTATTATCAATCTAACTCATATTATTAGCCATATTATGCTTATATTATCGATAGAACGACAATTACTATACTTGTTACTCTTATTATTATCAATTTAACTCATATTATTAACCATATTATGATCATATTATCGGTAGAACGACAATTACTATACTTGTTACTCTTATTATTATCAATCTAACTCATATTATTGGCCATATTATGTGGATATGATCGATAGGACGACAATTACTATACCCATTACTCTTATTATTATCAATCTAACTCATATTATTAGCCATATTATGCTTATATGATCGATTGAACGAAGATTACTGTACTTATTATTCTTATTATTACCAATCTAACTCATATTATTAGCGATATTATGCTTATATTATCGATAGAACAACAATTACTATACTTATTACTCTTAGTATTATCAATCGAACTCATATTATTAGCCATATTATGCTTATATTATCGATAGAACGACAATTACTATACTTGTTACTCTTATTATTATCAATCTAACTCATATTATTAACCATATTATGCTTATATTATCGATAGAACGACAATTACTATACTTGTTACTCTTATTATTATCAATCTAACCCATATTATTAGCCATATTATGCTTATATGATCGATAGAGCGACAATTACTATACTTATTACTCTTATTATTATCAATCTAACTCATATTATTAGCCATATTAAGCTTATATGATCGATAGAACGACAATTACTATACTTGTTACTCTTATTATTATCAATCTAACTCATATTATTGGCCATATTATGTGGATATGATCGATAGGACGACAATTACTATACTTGTTACTCTTATTATTATCAATCTAACCCATATTATTAACCATATTATGCTTATATGATCGATAGAGCGACAATTACTATGCTTATTACTCTTATTATTACCAATCTAACTCATATTATTAGCCATATTATGCTTATATTATCGATAGAACGACAATTACTATACTTGTTACTCTTATTATTATCAATCTAACTCATATTATTAGCCATATTATGCTTATATAATCGATTGAACGACAATTTCTAAACCTGTTACTTTCATTATTATCAATCTAACTCATATTATTAGCCATATTATGCTTATATGATCGATAGAATGACAATTACTATACTTATTACTCTTACTTTTATCAATCTAACTCATATTATTAGCCATATTATGCTTATATGATCGATAGAATGACAATTACTATACTTATTCCTCTTACTATTACCAATCTAACTCATATAATTAGCCATATTATGCTTATATGATCGATTGAACGAAGATTGCTGTACTTATTACTCTTAATATTACCAATCTAACTCATATTATTAGCCATATTATGCTTATATTATCGGTAGAACGACAATCACTATACTTGGTACTCTTATTATTATCAATCTAACTTATATTATTGGCCATATTATGTGGATATGATCGATAGGACGACAATTACTATACCCATTACTCTTATTATTATCAATCTAACTCATATTATTAGCCATATTATGCTTATATGATCGATTGAACGAAGTTTACTGTACTTATTATTCTTATTATTACCAATCTAACTCATATTATTAGCCATATTATGCTTATATTATCGATAGAACGACAATTACTATACTTGTTACTCTTATTATTATCAATCTAACTCATATTATTAGACATATTATGCTTATATGATCGATTGAACGACAATTTCTAAACCTGTTACTTTCATTATTATCAATCTAACTCATATTATTAGCCATATTAAGCTTATATGATCGATAGAACGACAATTACTATACTTATTACTCTTAGTATTATCAATCTAACTCATATTATTAGCCATATTATGCTTATATTATCGATAGAACGACAATTACTATACTTGTTACTCTTATTATTATCAATCTAACTCATATTATTAACCATATTATGCCTATATTATCGATAGAACGACAATTACTATACTTGTTACTCTTATTATTATCAATCTAACCCATATTATTAGCCATATTATGCTTATATGATCGATAGAGCGACAATTACTATACTTATGACTCTTATTATTATCAATCTAACTCATATTATTAGCCATATTATGCTTATATGATCGATAGAACGACAATTACTATACTTGTTACTCTTATTATTATCAATCTAACTCATATTATTGGCCATATTATGTGGATATGATCGATAGGACGACAATTACTATACTTGTTACTCTTATTATTATCAATCTAACCCATATTATTAGCCATATTATGCTTATATGATCGATAGAGCGACAATTACTATACTTATTACTCTTATTATTACCAATCTAACTCATATTATTAGCTATATTATGCTTATATTATCGATAGAACGACAATTACTATACTTGTTACTCTTATTATTATCAATCTAACTCATATTATTGGCCATATTTTGTGGATATGATCGATAGGACGACAATTACTATACCCATTACTCTTATTATTATCAATCTAACTCATATTATTAACCATATTATGCAGATATGATCGATAGAACGACAATTACTATACTTATTACTCTTATTATTATCAATCTAACTCATATTATTAGCCATATTATGCTTATATTATCGATAGAACGACAATTACTATACTTGTTACTCTTATTATTATCAATCTAACTCATATTATTAACCATATTATGCTTATATTATCGGTAGAACGACAATTACTATACTTGTTACTCTTATTATTATCAATCTAACTCATATTATTGGCCATATTATGTGGATATGATCGATAGGACGACAATTACTATACCCATTACTCTTATTATTATCAATCTAACTCATATTATTAGCCATATTAAGCTTATATGATCGATAGAACGACAATTACTATACTTATTACTCTTATTATTATCAATCTAACTCATATTATTAGCCATATTATGCTTATATGATCGATAGAACGACAATTGCTATACTTGTTACTCTTATTATTATCAATCTATCTCATATTATTAGCCGGATTATGCTTATATGATCGATAGAATGACAATTACTATACTTATTCCTCTTACTATTACCAATCTAACTCATATAATTAGCCATATTATGCTTATATGATCGATTGAACGAAGATTGCTGTACTTATTACTCTTAATATTACCAATCTAACTCATATTATTAGCCATATTATGCTTATATTATCGGTAGAACGACAATCACTATACTTGTTACTCTTATTATGATCAATCTAACTCATATTATTGGCCATATTATGTGGATATGATCGATAGGACGACAATTACTATACCCATTACTCTTATTATTATCAATCTAACTCATATTATTGGCCATATTATGTGGATATGATCGATAGGACGACAATTACTATACCCATTACTCTTATTATTACCAATCTAACTCATATTATTAGCCATATTATGCTTATATTATCGATAGAACGACAATTACTATACTTGTTACTCTTATTATTATCAATCTAACTCATATTATTGGCCATATTATGTGGATATGATCGATAGGACGACAATTACTATACCCATTACTCTTATTATTATCAATCTAACTCATATTATTAACCATATTATGCAGATATGATCGATAGAACGACAATTACTATACTTATTACTCTTAGTATTATCAATCTAACTCATATTATTAGCCATATTATGCTTATAATATCGATAGAACGACAATTACTATACTTGTTACTCTTATTATTATCAATCTAACTCATATTATTAACCATATTATGCTTATATTATCGGTAGAACGACAATTACTATACTTGTTACTCTTATTATTATCAATCTAACTCATATTATTGGCCATATTATGTGGATATGATCGATA
The DNA here is from genome assembly GCF_050947335.1 of Megachile rotundata. Taxonomy (NCBI): domain Eukaryota; kingdom Metazoa; phylum Arthropoda; class Insecta; order Hymenoptera; family Megachilidae; genus Megachile; species Megachile rotundata. The sequence goes on along the minus strand of NW_027473724.1, from coordinate 96,228 downwards.
GGACGACAATTACTATACCCATTACTCTTATTATTATCAATCTAACTCATATTATTAGCCATATTAAGCTTATATGATCGATAGAACGACAATTACTATACTTATTACTCTTATTATTATCAATCTAACTCATATTATTAGCCATATTATGCTTATATATGATCGATAGAACGACAATTGCTATACTTATTACTCTTATTATTATTAATCTAACTCATATTATTAGCCATATTATGCTTATATGATCGATTGAACGACAATTTCTAAACCTGTTACTTTCATTATTATCAATCTAACTCATATTATTAGCCATATTATGCTTATATGATCGATCGAATGACAATTACTATACTTATTACTCTTACTTTTATCAATCTAACTCATATTATTAGCCATATTATGCTTATATGATCGATTAAACGACAATTACTATACTTGTTACTCTTATTATTATCAATCTAACTCATATTATTGGCCATATTATGTGGATATGATCGATAGGACGACAATTACTATTCCCATTACTCTTATTATTATCAATCTAACTCATATTATTAGCCATATTAAGCTTATATGATCGATAGAACGACAATTACTATACTTATTACTCTTATTATTATCAGTCTAACTCAAATTATTGGCCATATTATGTGGATATGATCGATAGGACGACAATTACTATACTCATTACTCTTATTATTATCAATCTAACTCATATTATTAACCATATTATGCAGATATGATCGATAGAACGACAATTACTATACTTATTACTCTTAGTATTATCAATCTAACTCATATTATTAGCCATATTATGCTTATATTATCGATAGAACGACAATTACTATACTTGTTACTCTTATTATTATCAATCTAACTCATATTATTAGCCATATTATGCTTATATGATCGATAGAAGGACAATTACTATACTTGTTACTCTTATTATTATCAATCTAACTCATATTATTAACCATATTATGCAGATATGATCGATAGAACGACAATTACTATACTTATTACTCTTAGTATTATCAATCTAACTCATATTATTAGCCATATTATGCTTATATTATCGATAGAACGACAATTACTATACTTGTTACTCTTTTTATTATCAATTTAACTCATATTATTAACCATATTATGATCATATTATCGGTAGAACGACAATTACTATACTTGTTACTCTTATTATTATCAATCTAACTCATATTATTGGCCATATTATGTGGATATGATCGATAGGACGACAATTACTATACCCATTACTCTTATTATTATCAATCTAACTCATATTATTAGCCATATTATGCTTATATGATCGATTGAACGAAGATTACTGTACTTATTATTCTTATTATTACCAATCTAACTCATATTATTAGCGATATTATGCTTATATTATCGATAGAACAACAATTACTATACTTATTACTCTTAGTATTATCAATCGAACTCATATTATTAGCCATATTATGCTTATATTATCGATAGAACGACAATTACTATACTTGTTACTCTTATTATTATCAATCTAACTCATATTATTAACCATATTATGCTTATATTATCGATAGAACGACAATTACTATACTTGTTACTCTTATTATTATCAATCTAACCCATATTATTAGCCATATTATGCTTATATGATCGATAGAGCGACAATTACTATACTTATGACTCTTATTATTATCAATCTAACTCATATTATAACCATATTATGCTTATATGATCGATAGAACGACAATTACTATACTTGTTACTCTTATTATTATCAATCTAACTCATATTATTGGCCATATTATGTGGATATGATCGATAGGACGACAATTACTATACTTGTTACTCTTATTATTATCAATCTAACCCATATTATTAGCCATATTATGCTTATATGATCGATAGAGCGACAATTACTATACTTATTACTCTTATTATTACCAATCTAACTCATATTATTAGCCATATTATGCTTATATTATCGATAGAACGACAATTACTATACTTGTTACTCTTATTATTATCAATCTAACTCATATTATTAGCCATATTATGCTTATATAATCGATTGAACGACAATTTCTAAACCTGTTACTTTCATTATTATCAATCTAACTCATATTATTAGCCATATTATGCTTATATGATCGATAGAATGACAATTACTATACTTATTACTCTTACTTTTATCAATCTAACTCATATTATTAGCCATATTATGCTTATATGATCGATTAAACGACAATTACTATACTTGTTACTCTTATTATTATCAATCTAACTCATATTATTGGCCATATTATGTGGATATGATCGATAGGACGACAATTACTATTCCCATTACTCTTATTATTATCAATCTAACTCATATTATTAGCCATATTAAGCTTATATGATCGATAGAACGACAATTACTATACTTATTACTCTTATTATTATCAGTCTAACTCAAATTATTGGCCATATTATGTGGATATGATCGATAGGACGACAATTACTATACTCATTACTCTTATTATTATCAATCTAACTCATATTATTAACCATATTATGCTTATATTATCGATAGAACGACAATTACTATACTTGTTACTCTTATTATTATCAATCTAACTCATATTATTAGCCATATTATGCTTATATTATCGATAGAACGACAATTACTATACTTGTTACTCTTATTATTATCAATTTAACTCATATTATTAACCATATTATGCTTATATTATCGGTAGAACGACAATTACTATACTTGATACTCTTATTATTATCAATCTAACTCATATTATTGGCCATATTATGTGGATATGATCGATAGGACGACAATTACTATACCCATTACTCTTATTATTATCAATCTAACTCATATTATTAGCCATATTAAGCTTATATGATCGATAGAACGACAATTACTATACTTATTACTCTTATTATTATCAATCTAACTCGTATTATTAGCCATATTATGCTTATATGATCGATAGAACGACAATTGCTATACTTATTACTCTTACTACTATTAATCTAACTCATATTATTAGCCATATTATGCTTATATGATCGATTGAACGACAATTTCTAAACCTGTTACTTTCATTATTATCAATCTACCTCATATTATTAGCCATATTATGCTTATATGATCGATTGAACGACAATTACTATACTTGTTACTCTCATTATTATCAATCTAACTCATATTATTAGCCATATTATGCTTATATTATCGATAGAACGACAATTGCTATACTTGTTACTCTTATTATTATCAATCTAACTCATATTATTAGCCATATTATGCTTATATGATCGATTGAACGAAGATTACTGTATTTATTATTCTTATTATTACCAATCTAACTCATATTATTAGCCATATTATGCTCATATTATCGATAGAACGACAATTACTATACTTATTACTCTTACTTTTATCAATCTAACTCATATTATTAGCCATATTATGCTTATATGATCGATTGAACGACAATTACTATACTTGTTACTCTTATTATTATCAATCTAACTCATATTATTGGCCATATTATGTGGATATGATCGATAGGACGACAATTACTATACTTGTTACTCTTATTATTATCAATCTAACCCATATTATTAGCCATATTATGCTTATATGATCGATAGAGCGACAATTACTATACTTATTACTCTTATTATTACCAATCTAACTCATATTATTAGCTATATTATGCTTATATTATCGATAGAACGACAATTACTATACTTGTTACTCTTATTATTATCAATCTAACTCATATTATTGGCCATATTATGTGGATATGATCGATAGGACGACAATTACTATACCCATTACTCTTATTATTATCAATCTAACTCATATTATTAACCATATTATGCAGATATGATCGATAGAACGACAATTACTATACTTATTACTCTTAGTATTATCAATCTAACTCATATTATTAGCCATATTATGCTTATATTATCGATAGAACGACAATTACTATACTTGTTACTCTTATTATTATCAATCTAACTCATATTATTAACCATATTATGCTTATATTATCGGTAGAACGACAATTACTATACTTGTTACTCTTATTATTATCAATCTAACTCATATTATTGGCCATATTATGTGGATATGATCGATAGGACAACAATTACTATACCCATTACTCTTATTATTATCAATCTAACTCATATTATTAGCCATATTAAGCTTATATGATCGATAGAACGACAATTACTATACTTATTACTCTTATTATTATCAATCTAACTCATATTATTAGCCATATTATGCTTATATGATCGATAGAACGACAATTGCTATACTTGTTACTCTTATTATTATCAATCTATCTCATATTATTAGCCGGATTATGCTTATATGATCGATAGAATGACAATTACTATACTTATTCCTCTTACTATTACCAATCTAACTCATATAATTAGCCATATTATGCTTATATGATCGATTGAACGAAGATTGCTGTACTTATTACTCTTAATATTACCAATCTAACTCATATTATTAGCCATATTATGCTTATATTATCGGTAGAACGACAATCACTATACTTGGTACTCTTATTATTATCAATCTAACTTATATTATTGGCCATATTATGTGGATATGATCGATAGGACGACAATTACTATACCCATTACTCTTATTATTATCAATCTAACTCATATTATTAGCCATATTATGCTTATATGATCGATTGAACGAAGATTACTGTACTTATTATTCTTATTATTACCAATCTAACTCATATTATTAGCCATATTATGCTTATATTATCGATAGAACGACAATTACTATACTTGTTACTCTTATTATTATCAATCTAACTCATATTATTAGACATATTATGCTTATATGATCGATTGAACGACAATTTCTAAACCTGTTACTTTCATTATTATCAATCTAACTCATATTATTAGCCATATTATGCTTATATGATCAATAGAATGACAATTACTATACTTATTACTCTTACTTTTATCAATCTAACTCATATTATTAGCCATATTATGCTTATATGATCGATTAAACGACAATTACTATACTTATTACTCTTATTATTATCAATCTAACTCATATTATTGGCCATATTATGTGGATATGATCGATAGGACGACAATTACTATACCCATTACTCTTATTATTACCAATCTAACTCATATTATTAGCCATATTATGCTTATATTATCGATAGAACGACAATTACTATACTTGTTACTCTTATTATTATCAATCTAACTCATATTATTGGCCATATTATGTGGATATGATCGATAGGACGACAATTACTATACCCATTACTCTTATTATTATCAATCTAACTCATATTATTAACCATATTATGCAGATATGATCGATAGAACGACAATTACTATACTTATTACTCTTAGTATTATCAATCTAACTCATATTATTAGCCATATTATGCTTATAATATCGATAGAACGACAATTACTATACTTGTTACTCTTATTATTATCAATCTAACTCATATTATTAACCATATTATGCTTATATTATCGGTAGAACGACAATTACTATACTTGTTACTCTTATTATTATCAATCTAACTCATATTATTGGCCATATTATGTGGATATGATCGATAGGACGACAATTACTATACCCATTACTCTTATTATTATCAATCTAACTCATATTATTAGCCATATTAAGCTTATATGATCGATAGAACGACAATTACTATACTTATTACTCTTATTATTATCAATCTAACTCATATTATTAGCCATATTATGCTTATATATGATCGATAGAACGACAATTGCTATACTTATTACTCTTATTATTATTAATCTAACTCATATTATTAGCCATATTATGCTTATATGATCGATTGAACGACAATTTCTAAACCTGTTACTTTCATTATTATCAATCTAACTCATATTATTAGCCATATTATGCTTATATGATCGATCGAATGACAATTACTATACTTATTACTCTTACTTTTATCAATCTAACTCATATTATTAGCCATATTATGCTTATATGATCGATTAAACGACAATTACTATACTTGTTACTCTTATTATTATCAATCTAACTCATATTATTGGCCATATTATGTGGATATGATCGATAGGACGACAATTACTATTCCCATTACTCTTATTATTATCAATCTAACTCATATTATTAGCCATATTAAGCTTATATGATCGATAGAACGACAATTACTATACTTATTACTCTTATTATTATCAGTCTAACTCAAATTATTGGCCATATTATGTGGATATGATCGATAGGACGACAATTACTATACTCATTACTCTTATTATTATCAATCTAACTCATATTATTAACCATATTATGCAGATATGATCGATAGAACGACAATTACTATACTTATTACTCTTAGTATTATCAATCTAACTCATATTATTAGCCATATTATGCTTATATTATCGATAGAACGACAATTACTATACTTGTTACTCTTATTATTATCAATCTAACTCATATTATTAGCCATATTATGCTTATATGATCGATAGAAGGACAATTACTATACTTGTTACTCTTATTATTATCAATCTAACTCATATTATTAACCATATTATGCAGATATGATCGATAGAACGACAATTACTATACTTATTACTCTTAGTATTATCAATCTAACTCATATTATTAGCCATATTATGCTTATATTATCGATAGAACGACAATTACTATACTTGTTACTCTTATTATTATCAATTTAACTCATATTATTAACCATATTATGATCATATTATCGGTAGAACGACAATTACTATACTTGTTACTCTTATTATTATCAATCTAACTCATATTATTGGCCATATTATGTGGATATGATCGATAGGACGACAATTACTATACCCATTACTCTTATTATTATCAATCTAACTCATATTATTAGCCATATTATGCTTATACGATCGATTGAACGAAGATTACTGTACTTATTATTCTTATTATTACCAATCTAACTCATATTATTAGCGATATTATGCTTATATTATCGATAGAACGACAATTACTATACTTATTACTCTTAGTATTATCAATCGAACTCATATTATTAGCCATATTATGCTTATATTATCGATAGAACGACAATTACTATACTTGTTACTCTTATTATTATCAATCTAACTCATATTATTAACCATATTATGCTTATATTATCGATAGAACGACAATTGCTATACTTGTTACTCTTATTATTATCAATCTAACCCATATTATTAGCCATATTATGCTTATATGATCGATAGAGCGACAATTACTATACTTATTACTCTTATTATTATCAATCTAACTCATATTATTAGCCATATTAAGCTTATATGATCGATAGAACGACAATTACTATACTTGTTACTCTTATTATTATCAATCTAACTCATATTATTGGCCATATTATGTGGATATGATCGATAGGACGACAATTACTATACTTGTTACTCTTATTATTATCAATCTAACCCATATTATTAACCATATTATGCTTATATGATCGATAGAGCGACAATTACTATGCTTATTACTCTTATTATTACCAATCTAACTCATATTATTAGCCATATTATGCTTATATTATCGATAGAACGACAATTACTATACTTGTTACTCTTATTATTATCAATCTAACTCATATTATTAGCCATATTATGCTTATATAATCGATTGAACGACAATTTCTAAACCTGTTACTTTCATTATTATCAATCTAACTCATATTATTAGCCATATTATGCTTATATGATCGATAGAATGACAATTACTATACTTATTACTCTTACTTTTATCAATCTAACTCATATTATTAGCCATATTATGCTTATATGATCGATAGAATGACAATTACTATACTTATTCCTCTTACTATTACCAATCTAACTCATATAATTAGCCATATTATGCTTATATGATCGATTGAACGAAGATTGCTGTACTTATTACTCTTAATATTACCAATCTAACTCATATTATTAGCCATATTATGCTTATATTATCGGTAGAACGACAATCACTATACTTGGTACTCTTATTATTATCAATCTAACTTATATTATTGGCCATATTATGTGGATATGATCGATAGGACGACAATTACTATACCCATTACTCTTATTATTATCAATCTAACTCATATTATTAGCCATATTATGCTTATATGATCGATTGAACGAAGTTTACTGTACTTATTATTCTTATTATTACCAATCTAACTCATATTATTAGCCATATTATGCTTATATTATCGATAGAACGACAATTACTATACTTGTTACTCTTATTATTATCAATCTAACTCATATTATTAGACATATTATGCTTATATGATCGATTGAACGACAATTTCTAAACCTGTTACTTTCATTATTATCAATCTAACTCATATTATTAGCCATATTAAGCTTATATGATCGATAGAACGACAATTACTATACTTATTACTCTTAGTATTATCAATCTAACTCATATTATTAGCCATATTATGCTTATATTATCGATAGAACGACAATTACTATACTTGTTACTCTTATTATTATCAATCTAACTCATATTATTAGCCATATTATGCTTATATGATCGATAGAGCGACAATTACTATACTTATGACTCTTATTATTATCAATCTAACTCATATTATTAGCCATATTATGCTTATATGATCGATAGAACGACAATTACTATACTTGTTACTCTTATTATTATCAATCTAACTCATATTATTGGCCATATTATGTGGATATGATCGATAGGACGACAATTACTATACTTGTTACTCTTATTATTATCAATCTAACCCATATTATTAGCCATATTATGCTTATATGATCGATAGAGCGACAATTACTATACTTATTACTCTTATTATTACCAATCTAACTCATATTATTAGCTATATTATGCTTATATTATCGATAGAACGACAATTACTATACTTGTTACTCTTATTATTATCAATCTAACTCATATTATTGGCCATATTTTGTGGATATGATCGATAGGACGACAATTACTATACCCATTACTCTTATTATTATCAATCTAACTCATATTATTAACCATATTATGCAGATATGATCGATAGAACGACAATTACTATACTTATTACTCTTATTATTATCAATCTAACTCATATTATTAGCCATATTATGCTTATATTATCGATAGAACGACAATTACTATACTTGTTACTCTTATTATTATCAATCTAACTCATATTATTAACCATATTATGCTTATATTATCGGTAGAACGACAATTACTATACTTGTTACTCTTATTATTATCAATCTAACTCATATTATTGGCCATATTATGTGGATATGATCGATAGGACGACAATTACTATACCCATTACTCTTATTATTATCAATCTAACTCATATTATTAGCCATATTAAGCTTATATGATCGATAGAACGACAATTACTATACTTATTACTCTTATTATTATCAATCTAACTCATATTATTAGCCATATTATGCTTATATGATCGATAGAACGACAATTGCTATACTTGTTACTCTTATTATTATCAATCTATCTCATATTATTAGCCGGATTATGCTTATATGATCGATAGAATGACAATTACTATACTTATTCCTCTTACTATTACCAATCTAACTCATATAATTAGCCATATTATGCTTATATGATCGATTGAACGAAGATTGCTGTACTTATTACTCTTAATATTACCAATCTAACTCATATTATTAGCCATATTATGCTTATATTATCGGTAGAACGACAATCACTATACTTGTTACTCTTATTATGATCAATCTAACTCATATTATTGGCCATATTATGTGGATATGATCGATAGGACGACAATTACTATACCCATTACTCTTATTATTATCAATCTAACTCATATTATTGGCCATATTATGTGGATATGATCGATAGGACGACAATTACTATACCCATTACTCTTATTATTACCAATCTAACTCATATTATTAGCCATATTATGCTTATATTATCGATAGAACGACAATTACTATACTTGTTACTCTTATTATTATCAATCTAACTCATATTATTGGCCATATTATGTGGATATGATCGATAGGACGACAATTACTATACCCATTACTCTTATTATTATCAATCTAACTCATATTATTAACCATATTATGCAGATATGATCGATAGAACGACAATTACTATACTTATTACTCTTAGTATTATCAATCTAACTCATATTATTAGCCATATTATGCTTATAATATCGATAGAACGACAATTACTATACTTGTTACTCTTATTATTATCAATCTAACTCATATTATTAACCATATTATGCTTATATTATCGGTAGAACGACAATTACTATACTTGTTACTCTTATTATTATCAATCTAACTCATATTATTGGCCATATTATGTGGATATGATCGATAGGACGACAATTACTATACCCATTACTCTTATTATTATCAATCTAACTCATATTATTAGCCATATTAAGCTTATATGATCGATAGAACGACAATTACTATACTTATTACTCTTATTATTATCAGTCTAACTCAAATTATTGGCCATATTATGTGGATATGATCGATAGGACGACAATTACTATACTCATTACTCTTATTATTATCAATCTAACTCATATTATTAACCATATTATGCAGATATGATCGATAGAACGACAATTACTATACTTATTACTCTTAGTATTATCAATCTAACTCATATTATTAGCCATATTATGCTTATATTATCGATAGAACGACAATTACTATACTTGTTACTCTTATTATTATCAATCTAACTCATATTATTAGCCATATTATGCTTATATGATCGATAGAAGGACAATTACTATACTTGTTACTCTTATTATTATCAATCTAACTCATATTATTAACCATATTATGCAGATATGATCGATAGAACGACAATTACTATACTTATTACTCTTAGTATTATCAATCTAACTCATATTATTAGCCATATTATGCTTATATTATCGATAGAACGACAATTACTATACTTGTTACTCTTTTTATTATCAATTTAACTCATATTATTAACCATATTATGATCATATTATCGGTAGAACGACAATTACTATACTTGTTACTCTTATTATTATCAATCTAACTCATATTATTGGCCATATTATGTGGATATGATCGATAGGACGACAATTACTATACCCATTACTCTTATTATTATCAATCTAACTCATATTATTAGCCATATTATGCTTATATGATCGATTGAACGAAGATTACTGTACTTATTATTCTTATTATTACCAATCTAACTCATATTATTAGCGATATTATGCTTATATTATCGATAGAACAACAATTACTATACTTATTACTCTTAGTATTATCAATCGAACTCATATTATTAGCCATATTATGCTTATATTATCGATAGAACGACAATTACTATACTTGTTACTCTTATTATTATCAATCTAACTCATATTATTAACCATATTATGCTTATATTATCGATAGAACGACAATTACTATACTTGTTACTCTTATTATTATCAATCTAACCCATATTATTAGCCATATTATGCTTATATGATCGATAGAGCGACAATTACTATACTTATGACTCTTATTATTATCAATCTAACTCATATTATTAGCCATATTATGCTTATATGATCGATAGAACGACAATTACTATACTTGTTACTCTTATTATTATCAATCTAACTCATATTATTGGCCATATTATGTGGATATGATCGATAGGACGACAATTACTATACTTGTTACTCTTATTATTATCAATCTAACCCATATTATTAGCCATATTATGCTTATATGATCGATAGAGCGACAATTACTATACTTATTACTCTTATTATTACCAATCTAACTCATATTATTAGCCATATTATGCTTATATTATCGATAGAACGACAATTACTATACTTGTTACTCTTATTATTATCAATCTAACTCATATTATTAGCCATATTATGCTTATATAATCGATTGAACGACAATTTCTAAACCTGTTACTTTCATTATTATCAATCTAACTCATATTATTAGCCATATTATGCTTATATGATCGATAGAATGACAATTACTATACTTATTACTCTTACTTTTATCAATCTAACTCATATTATTAGCCATATTATGCTTATATGATCGATTAAACGACAATTACTATACTTGTTACTCTTATTATTATCAATCTAACTCATATTATTGGCCATATTATGTGGATATGATCGATAGGACGACAATTACTATTCCCATTACTCTTATTATTATCAATCTAACTCATATTATTAGCCATATTAAGCTTATATGATCGATAGAACGACAATTACTATACTTATTACTCTTATTATTATCAGTCTAACTCAAATTATTGGCCATATTATGTGGATATGATCGATAGGACGACAATTACTATACTCATTACTCTTATTATTATCAATCTAACTCATATTATTAACCATATTATGCTTATATTATCGATAGAACGACAATTACTATACTTGTTACTCTTATTATTATCAATCTAACTCATATTATTAGCCATATTATGCTTATATTATCGATAGAACGACAATTACTATACTTGTTACTCTTATTATTATCAATTTAACTCATATTATTAACCATATTATGCTTATATTATCGGTAGAACGACAATTACTATACTTGTTACTCTTATTATTATCAATCTAACTCATATTATTGGCCATATTATGTGGATATGATCGATAGGACGACAATTACTATACCCATTACTCTTATTATTATCAATCTAACTCATATTATTAGCCATATTAAGCTTATATGATCGATAGAACGACAATTACTATACTTATTACTCTTATTATTATCAATCTAACTCGTATTATTAGCCATATTATGCTTATATGATCGATAGAACGACAATTGCTATACTTATTACTCTTACTACTATTAATCTAACTCATATTATTAGCCATATTATGCTTATATGATCGATTGAACGACAATTTCTAAACCTGTTACTTTCATTATTATCAATCTACCTCATATTATTAGCCATATTATGCTTATATGATCGATTGAACGACAATTACTATACTTGTTACTCTCATTATTATCAATCTAACTCATATTATTAGCCATATTATGCTTATATTATCGATAGAACGACAATTGCTATACTTGTTACTCTTATTATTATCAATCTAACTCATATTATTAGCCATATTATGCTTATATGATCGATTGAACGAAGATTACTGTATTTATTATTCTTATTATTACCAATCTAACTCATATTATTAGCCATATTATGCTCATATTATCGATAGAACGACAATTACTATACTTATTACTCTTACTTTTATCAATCTAACTCATATTATTAGCCATATTATGCTTATATGATCGATTGAACGACAATTACTATACTTGTTACTCTTATTATTATCAATCTAACTCATATTATTGGCCATATTATGTGGATATGATCGATAGGACGACAATTACTATACTTGTTACTCTTATTATTATCAATCTAACCCATATTATTAGCCATATTATGCTTATATGATCGATAGAGCGACAATTACTATACTTATTACTCTTATTATTACCAATCTAACTCATATTATTAGCTATATTATGCTTATATTATCGATAGAACGACAATTACTATACTTGTTACTCTTATTATTATCAATCTAACTCATATTATTGGCCATATTATGTGGATATGATCGATAGGACGACAATTACTATACCCATTACTCTTATTATTATCAATCTAACTCATATTATTAACCATATTATGCAGATATGATCGATAGAACGACAATTACTATACTTATTACTCTTAGTATTATCAATCTAACTCATATTATTAGCCATATTATGCTTATATTATCGATAGAACGACAATTACTATACTTGTTACTCTTATTATTATCAATCTAACTCATATTATTAACCATATTATGCTTATATTATCGGTAGAACGACAATTACTATACTTGTTACTCTTATTATTATCAATCTAACTCATATTATTGGCCATATTATGTGGATATGATCGATAGGACAACAATTACTATACCCATTACTCTTATTATTATCAATCTAACTCATATTATTAGCCATATTAAGCTTATATGATCGATAGAACGACAATTGCTATACTTATTACTCTTACTACTATTAATCTAACTCATATTATTAGCCATATTATGCTTATATGATCGATTGAACGACAATTTCTAAACCTGTTACTTTCATTATTATCAATCTACCTCATATTATTAGCCATATTATGCTTATATGATCGATTGAACGACAATTACTATACTTGTTACTCTCATTATTATCAATCTAACTCATATTATTAGCCATATTATGCTTATATTATCGATAGAACGACAATTGCTATACTTGTTACTCTTATTATTATCAATCTAACTCATATTATTAGCCATATTATGCTTATATGATCGATTGAACGAAGATTACTGTATTTATTATTCTTATTATTACCAATCTAACTCATATTATTAGCCATATTATGCTCATATTATCGATAGAACGACAATTACTATACTTATTACTCTTACTTTTATCAATCTAACTCATATTATTAGCCATATTATGCTTATATGATCGATTGAACGACAATTACTATACTTGTTACTCTTATTATTATCAATCTAACTCATATTATTGGCCATATTATGTGGATATGATCGATAGGACGACAATTACTATACTTGTTACTCTTATTATTATCAATCTAACCCATATTATTAGCCATATTATGCTTATATGATCGATAGAGCGACAATTACTATACTTATTACTCTTATTATTACCAATCTAACTCATATTATTAGCTATATTATGCTTATATTATCGATAGAACGACAATTACTATACTTGTTACTCTTATTATTATCAATCTAACTCATATTATTGGCCATATTATGTGGATATGATCGATAGGACGACAATTACTATACCCATTACTCTTATTATTATCAATCTAACTCATATTATTAACCATATTATGCAGATATGATCGATAGAACGACAATTACTATACTTATTACTCTTAGTATTATCAATCTAACTCATATTATTAGCCATATTATGCTTATATTATCGATAGAACGACAATTACTATACTTGTTACTCTTATTATTATCAATCTAACTCATATTATTAACCATATTATGCTTATATTATCGGTAGAACGACAATTACTATACTTGTTACTCTTATTATTATCAATCTAACTCATATTATTGGCCATATTATGTGGATATGATCGATAGGACAACAATTACTATACCCATTACTCTTATTATTATCAATCTAACTCATATTATTAGCCATATTAAGCTTATATGATCGATAGAACGACAATTACTATACTTATTACTCTTATTATTATCAATCTAACTCATATTATTAGCCATATTATGCTTATATGATCGATAGAACGACAATTGCTATACTTGTTACTCTTATTATTATCAATCTATCTCATATTATTAGCCGGATTATGCTTATATGATCGATAGAATGACAATTACTATACTTATTCCTCTTACTATTACCAATCTAACTCATATAATTAGCCATATTATGCTTATATGATCGATTGAACGAAGATTGCTGTACTTATTACTCTTAATATTACCAATCTAACTCATATTATTAGCCATATTATGCTTATATTATCGGTAGAACGACAATCACTATACTTGGTACTCTTATTATTATCAATCTAACTTATATTATTGGCCATATTATGTGGATATGATCGATAGGACGACAATTACTATACCCATTACTCTTATTATTATCAATCTAACTCATATTATTAGCCATATTATGCTTATATGATCGATTGAACGAAGATTACTGTACTTATTATTCTTATTATTACCAATCTAACTCATATTATTAGCCATATTATGCTTATATTATCGATAGAACGACAATTACTATACTTGTTACTCTTATTATTATCAATCTAACTCATATTATTGGACATATTATGCTTATATGATCGATTGAACGACAATTTCTAAACCTGTTACTTTCATTATTATCAATCTAACTCATATTATTAGCCATATTATGCTTATATGATCAATAGAATGACAATTACTATACTTATTACTCTTACTTTTATCAATCTAACTCATATTATTAGCCATATTATGCTTATATGATCGATTAAACGACAATTACTATACTTATTACTCTTATTATTATCAATCTAACTCATATTATTGGCCATATTATGTGGATATGATCGATAGGACGACAATTACTATACCCATTACTCTTATTATTACCAATCTAACTCATATTATTAGCCATATTATGCTTATATTATCGATAGAACGACAATTACTATACTTGTTACTCTTATTATTATCAATCTAACTCATATTATTGGCCATATTATGTGGATATGATCGATAGGACGACAATTACTATACCCATTACTCTTATTATTATCAATCTAACTCATATTATTAACCATATTATGCAGATATGATCGATAGAACGACAATTACTATACTTATTACTCTTAGTATTATCAATCTAACTCATATTATTAGCCATATTATGCTTATAATATCGATAGAACGACAATTACTATACTTGTTACTCTTATTATTATCAATCTAACTCATATTATTAACCATATTATGCTTATATTATCGGTAGAACGACAATTACTATACTTGTTACTCTTATTATTATCAATCTAACTCATATTATTGGCCATATTATGTGGATATGATCGATAGGACGACAATTACTATACCCATTACTCTTATTATTATCAATCTAACTCATATTATTAGCCATATTAAGCTTATATGATCGATAGAACGACAATTACTATACTTATTACTCTTATTATTATCAATCTAACTCATATTATTAGCCATATTATGCTTATATATGATCGATAGAACGACAATTGCTATACTTATTACTCTTATTATTATTAATCTAACTCATATTATTAGCCATATTATGCTTATATGATCGATTGAACGACAATTTCTAAACCTGTTACTTTCATTATTATCAATCTAACTCATATTATTAGCCATATTATGCTTATATGATCGATCGAATGACAATTACTATACTTATTACTCTTACTTTTATCAATCTAACTCATATTATTAGCCATATTATGCTTATATGATCGATTAAACGACAATTACTATACTTGTTACTCTTATTATTATCAATCTAACTCATATTATTGGCCATATTATGTGGATATGATCGATAGGACGACAATTACTATTCCCATTACTCTTATTATTATCAATCTAACTCATATTATTAGCCATATTAAGCTTATATGATCGATAGAACGACAATTACTATACTTATTACTCTTATTATTATCAGTCTAACTCAAATTATTGGCCATATTATGTGGATATGATCGATAGGACGACAATTACTATACTCATTACTCTTATTATTATCAATCTAACTCATATTATTAACCATATTATGCAGATATGATCGATAGAACGACAATTACTATACTTATTACTCTTAGTATTATCAATCTAACTCATATTATTAGCCATATTATGCTTATATTATCGATAGAACGACAATTACTATACTTGTTACTCTTATTATTATCAATCTAACTCATATTATTAGCCATATTATGCTTATATGATCGATAGAAGGACAATTACTATACTTGTTACTCTTATTATTATCAATCTAACTCATATTATTAACCATATTATGCAGATATGATCGATAGAACGACAATTACTATACTTATTACTCTTAGTATTATCAATCTAACTCATATTATTAGCCATATTATGCTTATATTATCGATAGAACGACAATTACTATACTTGTTACTCTTATTATTATCAATTTAACTCATATTATTAACCATATTATGATCATATTATCGGTAGAACGACAATTACTATACTTGTTACTCTTATTATTATCAATCTAACTCATATTATTGGCCATATTATGTGGATATGATCGATAGGACGACAATTACTATACCCATTACTCTTATTATTATCAATCTAACTCATATTATTAGCCATATTATGCTTATACGATCGATTGAACGAAGATTACTGTACTTATTATTCTTATTATTACCAATCTAACTCATATTATTAGCGATATTATGCTTATATTATCGATAGAACGACAATTACTATACTTATTACTCTTAGTATTATCAATCGAACTCATATTATTAGCCATATTATGCTTATATTATCGATAGAACGACAATTACTATACTTGTTACTCTTATTATTATCAATCTAACTCATATTATTAACCATATTATGCTTATATTATCGATAGAACGACAATTACTATACTTGTTACTCTTATTATTATCAATCTAACCCATATTATTAGCCATATTATGCTTATATGATCGATAGAGCGACAATTACTATACTTATTACTCTTATTATTATCAATCTAACTCATATTATTAGCCATATTAAGCTTATATGATCGATAGAACGACAATTACTATACTTGTTACTCTTATTATTATCAATCTAACTCATATTATTGGCCATATTATGTGGATATGATCGATAGGACGACAATTACTATACTTGTTACTCTTATTATTATCAATCTAACCCATATTATTAACCATATTATGCTTATATGATCGATAGAGCGACAATTACTATACTTATTACTCTTATTATTACCAATCTAACTCATATTATTAGCCATATTATGCTTATATTATCGATAGAACGACAATTACTATACTTGTTACTCTTATTATTATCAATCTAACTCATATTATTAGCCATATTATGCTTATATAATCGATTGAACGACAATTTCTAAACCTGTTACTTTCATTATTATCAATCTAACTCATATTATTAGCCATATTATGCTTATATGATCGATAGAATGACAATTACTATACTTATTACTCTTACTTTTATCAATCTAACTCATATTATTAGCCATATTATGCTTATATGATCGATTAAACGACAATTACTATACTTGTTACTCTTATTATTATCAATCTAACTCATATTATTGGCCATATTATGTGGATATGATCGATAGGACGACAATTACTATTCCCATTACTCTTATTATTATCAATCTAACTCATATTATTAGCCATATTAAGCTTATATGATCGATAGAACGACAATTACTATACTTATTACTCTTATTATTATCAGTCTAACTCAAATTATTGGCCATATTATGTTGATATGATCGATATGACGACAATTACTATACTCATTACTCTTATTATTATCAATCTAACTCATATTATTAACCATATTATGCTTATATTATCGATAGAACGACAATTACTATACTTGTTACTCTTATTATTATCAATCTAACTCATATTATTAGCCATATTATGCTTATATTATCGATAGAACGACAATTACTATACTTGTTACTCTTATTATTATCAATTTAACTCATATTATTAACCATATTATGCTTATATTATCGGTAGAACGACAATTACTATACTTGTTACTCTTATTATTATCAATCTAACTCATATTATTGGCCATATTATGTGGATATGATCGATAGGACGACAATTACTATACCCATTACTCTTATTATTATCAATCTAACTCATATTATTAGCCATATTAAGCTTATATGATCGATAGAACGACAATTACTATACTTATTACTCTTATTATTATCAATCTAACTCGTATTATTAGCCATATTATGCTTATATGATCGATAGAACGACAATTGCTATACTTATTACTCTTACTACTATTAATCTAACTCATATTATTAGCCATATTATGCTTATATGATCGATTGAACGACAATTTCTAAACCTGTTACTTTCATTATTATCAATCTACCTCATATTATTAGCCATATTATGCTTATATGATCGATTGAACGACAATTACTATACTTGTTACTCTCATTATTATCAATCTAACTCATATTATTAGCCATATTATGCTTATATTATCGATAGAACGACAATTGCTATACTTGTTACTCTTATTATTATCAATCTAACTCATATTATTAGCCATATTATGCTTATATGATCGATTGAACGAAGATTACTGTATTTATTATTCTTATTATTACCAATCTAACTCATATTATTAGCCATATTATGCTCATATTATCGATAGAACGACAATTACTATACTTATTACTCTTACTTTTATCAATCTAACTCATATTATTAGCCATATTATGCTTATATGATCGATTGAACGACAATTACTATACTTGTTACTCTTATTATTATCAATCTAACTCATATTATTGGCCATATTATGTGGATATGATCGATAGGACGACAATTACTATTCCCATTACTCTTATTATTATCAATCTAACTCATATTATTAGCCATATTATGCTTATATGATCGATTGAACGACAATTTCTAAACCTGTTACTTTCATTATTATCAATCTACCTCATATTATTAGCCATATTATGCTTATATGATCGATTGAACGACAATTACTATACTTGTTACTCTCATTATTATCAATCTAACTCATATTATTAGCCATATTATGCTTATATTATCGATAGAACGACAATTGCTATACTTGTTACTCTTATTATTATCAATCTAACTCATATTATTAGCCATATTATGCTTATATGATCGATTGAACGAAGATTACTGTATTTATTATTCTTATTATTACCAATCTAACTCATATTATTAGCCATATTATGCTCATATTATCGATAGAACGACAATTACTATACTTATTACTCTTACTTTTATCAATCTAACTCATATTATTAGCCATATTATGCTTATATGATCGATTGAACGACAATTACTATACTTGTTACTCTTATTATTATCAATCTAACTCATATTATTGGCCATATTATGTGGATATGATCGATAGGACGACAATTACTATTCCCATTACTCTTATTATTATCAATCTAACTCATATTATTAGCCATATTAAGCTTATATGATCGATAGAACGACAATTACTATACTTATTACTCTTATTATTATCAGTCTAACTCAAATTATTGGCCATATTATGTGGATATGATCGATAGGACGACAATTACTATACTCATTACTCTTATTATTATCAATCTAACTCATATTATTAACCATATTATGCAGATATGATCGATAGAACGACAATTACTATACTTGTTACTCTTATTATTATCAATCTAACTCATATTATTAACCATATTATGCAGATATGATCGATAGAACGACAATTACTATACTTATTACTCTTAGTATTATCAGTCTAACTCATATTATTAGCCATATTATGCTTATATTATCGATAGAACGACAATTACTATACTTGTTACTCTTATTATTATCAATTTAACTCATATTATTAACCATATTATGATTATATTATCGGTAGAACGACAATTACTATACTTGTTACTCTTATTATTATCAATCTAACTCATATTATTGGCCATATTATGTGGATATGATCGATAGGACGACAATTACTATACCCATTACTCTTATTATTATCAATCTAACTCATATTATTAGCCATATTATGCTTATATGATCGATTGAACGAAGATTACTGTACTTATTATTCTTATTATTACCAATCTAACTCATATTATTAGCGATATTATGCTTATATTATCGATAGAACGACAATTACTATACTTATTACTCTTAGTATTATCAATCTAACTCATATTATTAGCCATATTATGCTTATATTATCGATAGAACGACAATTACTATACTTGTTACTCTTATTATTATCAATCTAACTCATATTATTAACCATATTATGCTTATATTATCGATAGAACGACAATTACTATACTTGTTACTCTTATTATTATCAATCTAACCCATATTATTAGCCATATTATGCTTATATGATCGATAGAGCGACAATTACTATACTTATTACTCTTATTATTATCAATCTAACTCATATTATTAGCCATATTATGCTTATATGATCGATAGAACGACAATTACTATACTTGTTACTCTTATTATTATCAATCTAACTCATATTATTGGCCATATTATGTGGATATGATCGATAGGACGACAATTACTATACTTGTTACTCTTATTATTATCAATCTAACCCATATTATTAACCATATTATGCTTATATGATCGATAGAGCGACAATTACTATACTTATTACTCTTATTATTACCAATCTAACTCATATTATTAGCCATATTATGCTTATATTATCGATAGAACGACAATTACTATACTTGTTACTCTTATTATTATCAATCTAACTCATATTATTAGCCATATTATGCTTATATAATCGATTGAACGACAATTTCTAAACCTGTTACTTTCATTATTATCAATCTAACTCATATTATTAGCCATATTATGCTTATATGATCGATAGAATGACAATTACTATACTTATTACTCTTATTATTATCAATCTAACTCATATTATTAGCCATATTATGCTTATATGATCGATAGAACGACAATTACTATACTTGTTACTCTTATTATTATCAATCTAACTCATATTATTGGCCATATTATGTGGATATGATCGATAGGACGACAATTACTATACTTATTACTCTTATTATTATCAATCTAACTCATATTATTAGCCATATTAAGCTTATATGATCGATAGAACGACAATTACTATACTTATTACTCTTATTATTATCAGTCTAACTCAAATTATTGGCCATATTATGTGGATAACGTCGATAGGACGACAATTACTATACTCATTACTCTTATTATTATCAATCTAACTCATATTATTAACCATATTATGCTTATATTATCGATAGAACGACAATTACTATACTTGTTACTCTTATTATTATCAATCTAACTCATATTATTAGCCATATTATGCTTATATTATCGATAGAACGACAATTACTATACTTGTTACTCTTATTATTATCAATTTAACTCATATTATTAACCATATTATGCTTATATTATCGGTAGAACGACAATTACTATACTTGTTACTCTTATTATTATCAATCTAACTCATATTATTGGCCATATTATGTGGATATGATCGATAGGACGACAATTACTATACCCATTACTCTTATTATTATCAATCTAACTCATATTATTAGCCATATTAAGCTTATATGATCGATAGAACGACAATTACTATACTTATTACTCTTATTATTATCAATCTAACTCGTATTATTAGCCATATTATGCTTATATGATCGATAGAACGACAATTGCTATACTTATTACTCTTACTACTATTAATCTAACTCATATTATTAGCCATATTATGCTTATATGATCGATTGAACGACAATTTCTAAACCTGTTACTTTCATTATTATCAATCTACCTCATATTATTAGCCATATTATGCTTATATGATCGATTGAACGACAATTACTATACTTGTTACTCTCATTATTATCAATCTAACTCATATTATTAGCCATATTATGCTTATATTATCGATAGAACGACAATTGCTATACTTGTTACTCTTATTATTATCAATCTAACTCATATTATTAGCCATATTATGCTTATATGACCGATAGAATGACAATTGCTACACTTATTCCTCTTACTATTATCAATCTAACTCATATTATTAGCAATATTATGCTTATATGATCGATTGAACGAAGATTACTGCACTTATTACTCTTATTATTACCAATCGAACTCATATTATTAGCCATATTATGCTTATATTATCGATAGAACGACAATTACTATACTTGTTACTCTTATTATTATCAGTCTAACTCAAATTATTGGCCATATTATGTGGATATGATCGATAGGACGACAATTACTCTACTCATTACTCTTATTATTATCAATCTAACTCATATTATTAACCATATTATGCTTATATTATCGATAGAACGACAATTACTATACTTGTTACTCTTATTATTATCAATCTAACCCATATTATTAGCCATATTATGCTTATATGATCGATAGAGCGACAATTACTATACTTATTACTCTTATTATTATCAATCTAACTCATATTATTAGCCATATTATGCTTATATGATCGATAGAACGACAATTACTATACTTGTTACTCTTATTATTATCAATCTAACTCATATTATTGGCCATATTATGTGGATATGATCGATAGGACGACAATTACTATACTTGTTACTCTTATTATTATCAATCTAACCCATATTATTAACCATATTATGCTTATATGATCGATAGAGCGACAATTACTATACTTATTACTCTTATTATTACCAATCTAACTCATATTATTAGCCATATTTTGCTTATATTATCGATAGAACGACAATTAATATACTTGTTACTCTTATTATTATCAATCTAACTCATATTATTAGCCATATTATGCTTATATAATCGATTGAACGACAATTTCTAAACCTGTTACTTTCATTATTATCAATCTAACTCATATTATTAGCCATATTGTGCTTATATGATCGATAGAATGACAATTACTATACTTATTACTCTTACTTTTATCAATCTAACTCATATTATTAGCCATATTATGCTTATATGATCGATTAAACGACAATTACTATACTTGTTACTCTTATTATTATCAATCTAACTCATATTATTGGCCATATTATGTGGATATGATCGATAGGACGACAATTACTATTCCCATTACTCTTATTATTATCAATCTAACTCATATTATTAGCCATATTAAGCTTATATGATCGATAGAACGACAATTACTATACTTATTACTCTTATTATTATCAGTCTAACTCAAATTATTGGCCATATTATGTGGATATGATCGATAGGACGACAATTACTATACTCATTACTCTTATTATTACCAATCTAACTCATATTATTAACCATATTATGCTTATATTATCGATAGAACGACAATTACTATACTTGTTACTCTTATTATTATCAATCTAACCCATATTATTAGCCATATTATGCTTATATGATCGATAGAGCGACAATTACTATACTTATTACTCTTATTATTATCAATCTAACTCATATTATTAGCCATATTATGCTTATATGATCGATAGAACGACCATTACTATACTTGTTACTCTTATTATTATCAATCTAACTCATATTATTGGCCATATTATGTGGATATGATCGATAGGACGACAATTACTATACTTGTTACTCTTATTATTATCAATCTAACCCATATTATTAGCCATATTATGCTTATATGATCGATAGAGCGACAATTACTATACTTATTACTCTTATTATTACCAATCTAACTCATATTATTAGCCATATTATGCTTATATGATCGATAGAAGGACAATTACTATACTTGTTACTCTTATTATTATCAACCTAACTCATATTATTAACCATATTATGCAGATATGATCGATAGAACGACAATTACTATACTTGTTACTCTTATTATTATCAATCTAACTCATATTATTAGCCATATTATGTTTATATAATCGATTGAACGACAATTTCTAAACCTGTTACTTTCATTATTATCAATCTAACTCATATTATTAGCCATATTATGCTTATATGATCGATAGAATGACAATTACTATACTTATTACTCTTACTTTTATCAATCTAACTCATATTATTAGCCATATAATGCTTATATGATCGATTAAACGACAATTACTATACTTGTTACTCTTATTATTATCAATCTAACTCATATTATTGGCCATATTATGTGGATATGATCGATAGGACGACAATTACTATTCCCATTACTCTTATTATTATCAATCTAACTCATATTATTAGCCATATTAAGCTTATATGATCGATAGAACGACAATTACTATACTTATTACTCTTATTATTATCAGTCTAACTCAAATTATTGGCCATATTATGTGGATATGATCGATAGGACGACAATTACTATACTCATTACTCTTATTATTATCAATCTAACTCATATTATTAACCATATTATGCTTATATTATCGATAGAACGACAATTACTATACTTGTTACTCTTATTATTATCAATCTAACTCATATTATTAGCCATATTATGCTTATATTATCGATAGAACGACAATTACTATACTTGTTACTCTTATTATTATCAATTTAACTCATATTATTAACCATATTATGCTTATATTATCGGTAGAACGACAATTACTATACTTGTTACTCTTATTATTATCAATCTAACTCATATTATTGGCCATATTATGTGGATATGATCGATAGGACGACAATTACTATACCCATTACTCTTATTATTATCAATCTAACTCATATTATTAGCCATATTAAGCTTATATGATCGATAGAACGACAATTACTATACTTATTACTCTTATTATTATCAATCTAACTCGTATTATTAGCCATATTATGCTTATATGATCGATAGAACGACAATTGCTATACTTATTACTCTTACTACTATTAATCTAACTCATATTATTAGCCATATTATGCTTATATGATCGATTGATCGACAATTTCTAAACCTGTTACTTTCATTATTATCAATCTACCTCATATTATTAGCCATATTATGCTTATATGATCGATTGAACGACAATTACTATACTTGTTACTCTCATTATTATCAATCTAACTCATATTATTAGCCATATTATGCTTATATTATCGATAGAACGACAATTGCTATACTTGTTACTCTTATTATTATCAATCTAACTCATATTATTAGCCATATTATGCTTATATGATCGATTGAACGAAGATTACTGTATTTATTATTCTTATTATTACCAATCTAACTCATATTATTAGCCATATTATGCTCATATTATCGATAGAACGACAATTACTATACTTATTACTCTTACTTTTATCAATCTAACTCATATTATTAGCCATATTATGCTTATATGATCGATTGAACGACAATTACTATACTTGTTACTCTTATTATTATCAATCTAACTCATATTATTGGCCATATTATGTGGATATGATCGATAGGACGACAATTACTATACCCATTACTCTGATTATTATCAATCTAACTCATATTATTAGCCATATTAAGCTTATATTATCGATAGAAAGTCAATTACTATACTTGCTACTCTTATTATTATCAATCTAACTCATATTATTAGCCATATTATGCTTATATGATCGATTGAACGACAATTTCTAAACCTGTTACTTTCATTATTATCAATCTAACTCATATTATTAGCCATATTGTGCTTATATGATCGATAGAATGACAATTACTATACTTATTACTCTTACTTTTATCAATCTAACTCATATTATTAGCCATATTATGCTTATATGATCGATTAAACGACAATTACTATACTTGTTACTCTTATTATTATCAATCTAACTCATATTATTGGCCATATTATGTGGATATGATCGATAGGACGACAATTACTATTCCCATTACTCTTATTATTATCAATCTAACTCATATTATTAGCCATATTAAGCTTATATGATCGATAGAACGACAATTACTATACTTATTACTCTTATTATTATCAGTCTAACTCAAATTATTGGCCATATTATGTGGATATGATCGATAGGACGACAATTACTATACTCATTACTCTTATTATTACCAATCTAACTCATATTATTAACCATATTATGCTTATATTATCGATAGAACGACAATTACTATACTTGTTACTCTTATTATTATCAATCTAACCCATATTATTAGCCATATTATGCTTATATGATCGATAGAGCGACAATTACTATACTTATTACTCTTATTATTATCAATCTAACTCATATTATTAGCCATATTATGCTTATATGATCGATAGAACGACCATTACTATACTTGTTACTCTTATTATTATCAATCTAACTCATATTATTGGCCATATTATGTGGATATGATCGATAGGACGACAATTACTATACTTGTTACTCTTATTATTATCAATCTAACCCATATTATTAGCCATATTATGCTTATATGATCGATAGAGCGACAATTACTATACTTATTACTCTTATTATTACCAATCTAACTCATATTATTAGCCATATTATGCTTATATGATCGATAGAAGGACAATTACTATACTTGTTACTCTTATTATTATCAACCTAACTCATATTATTAACCATATTATGCAGATATGATCGATAGAACGACAATTACTATACTTATTACTCTTAGTATTATCAATCTAACTCATATTATTAGCCATATTATGCTTATATTATCGATAGAACGACAATTACTATACTTGTTACTCTTATTATTATCAATTTAACTCATATTATTAACCATATTATGATTATATTATCGGTAGAACGACAATTACTATACTTGTTACTCTTATTATTATCAATCTAACTCATATTATTAACCATATTATGCTTATATTATCGATAGAACGACAATTACTATACTTGTTACTCTTATTATTATCAATCTAACCCATATTATTAGCCATATTATGCTTATATGATCGATAGAGCGACAATTACTATACTTATTACTCTTATTATTATCAATCTAACTCATATTATTAGCCATATTATGCTTATATGATCGATAGAACGACAATTACTATACTTGTTACTCTTATTATTATCAATCTAACTCATATTATTGGCCATATTATGTGGATATGATCGATAGGACGACAATTACTATACTTGTTACTCTTATTATTATCAATCTAACCCATATTATTAACCATATTATGCTTATATGATCGATAGAGCGACAATTACTATACTTATTACTCTTATTATTACCAATCTAACTCATATTATTAGCCATATTATGCTTATATTATCGATAGAACGACAATTACTATACTTGTTACTCTTATTATTATCAATCTAACTCATATTATTAGCCATATTATGTTTATATAATCGATTGAACGACAATTTCTAAACCTGTTACTTTCATTATTATCAATCTAACTCATAT
Organism: Megachile rotundata; assembly: GCF_050947335.1. Classification (NCBI taxonomy): domain Eukaryota; kingdom Metazoa; phylum Arthropoda; class Insecta; order Hymenoptera; family Megachilidae; genus Megachile; species Megachile rotundata. The sequence goes on along the minus strand of NW_027473724.1, from coordinate 67,204 downwards.
TATTAGCCATATTATGCTTATATGATCGATAGAATGACAATTACTATACTTATTACTCTTACTTTTATCAATCTAACTCATATTATTAGCCATATAATGCTTATATGATCGATTAAACGACAATTACTATACTTGTTACTCTTATTATTATCAATCTAACTCATATTATTGGCCATATTATGTGGATATGATCGATAGGACGACAATTACTATTCCCATTACTCTTATTATTATCAATCTAACTCATATTATTAGCCATATTAAGCTTATATGATCGATAGAACGACAATTACTATACTTATTACTCTTATTATTATCAGTCTAACTCAAATTATTGGCCATATTATGTGGATATGATCGATAGGACGACAATTACTATACTCATTACTCTTATTATTATCAATCTAACTCATATTATTAACCATATTATGCTTATATTATCGATAGAACGACAATTACTATACTTGTTACTCTTATTATTATCAATCTAACTCATATTATTAGCCATATTATGCTTATATTATCGATAGAACGACAATTACTATACTTGTTACTCTTATTATTATCAATTTAACTCATATTATTAACCATATTATGCTTATATTATCGGTAGAACGACAATTACTATACTTGTTACTCTTATTATTATCAATCTAACTCATATTATTGGCCATATTATGTGGATATGATCGATAGGACGACAATTACTATACCCATTACTCTTATTATTATCAATCTAACTCATATTATTAGCCATATTAAGCTTATATGATCGATAGAACGACAATTACTATACTTATTACTCTTATTATTATCAATCTAACTCGTATTATTAGCCATATTATGCTTATATGATCGATAGAACGACAATTGCTATACTTATTACTCTTACTACTATTAATCTAACTCATATTATTAGCCATATTATGCTTATATGATCGATTGATCGACAATTTCTAAACCTGTTACTTTCATTATTATCAATCTACCTCATATTATTAGCCATATTATGCTTATATGATCGATTGAACGACAATTACTATACTTGTTACTCTCATTATTATCAATCTAACTCATATTATTAGCCATATTATGCTTATATTATCGATAGAACGACAATTGCTATACTTGTTACTCTTATTATTATCAATCTAACTCATATTATTAGCCATATTATGCTTATATGATCGATTGAACGAAGATTACTGTATTTATTATTCTTATTATTACCAATCTAACTCATATTATTAGCCATATTATGCTCATATTATCGATAGAACGACAATTACTATACTTATTACTCTTACTTTTATCAATCTAACTCATATTATTAGCCATATTATGCTTATATGATCGATTGAACGACAATTACTATACTTGTTACTCTTATTATTATCAATCTAACTCATATTATTGGCCATATTATGTGGATATGATCGATAGGACGACAATTACTATACCCATTACTCTGATTATTATCAATCTAACTCATATTATTAGCCATATTAAGCTTATATTATCGATAGAAAGTCAATTACTATACTTGCTACTCTTATTATTATCAATCTAACTCATATTATTAGCCATATTATGCTTATATGATCGATTGAACGACAATTTCTAAACCTGTTACTTTCATTATTATCAATCTAACTCATATTATTAGCCATATTATGCTTATATTATCGATAGAACGACAATTACTATACTTATTACTCTTATTATTATCAGTCTAACTCAAATTATTGGCCATATTATGTGGATATGATCGATAGGACGACAATTACTATACTCATTACTCTTATTATTATCAATCTAACTCATATTATTAACCATATTATGCAGATATGATCGATAGAACGACAATTACTATACTTATTACTCTTAGTATTATCAATCTAACTCATATTATTAGCCATATTATGCTTATATTATCGATAGAACGACAATTACTATACTTGTTACTCTTATTATTACCAATCGAACTCATATTATTAGCCATATTATGCTTATATTATCGATAGAACGACAATTACTATACTTATTACTCTTATTATTATCAATCTAACTCATATTATTAGCCATATTATGCTTATATGATCGATTGAACGACAATTACTATACTTGTTACTCTTATTATTATCAATCTATCTCATATTATTAGCCGGATTATGCTTATATGATCGATAGAATGACAATTACTATACTTATTCCTCTTACTATTACCAATCTAACTCATATAATTAGCCATATTATGCTTATATGATCGATTGAACGAAGATTGCTGTACTTATTACTCTTATTATTACCAATCTAACTCATATTATTAGCCATATTATGCTTATATTATCGATAGAACGACAATTACTATACTTGTTACTCTTATTATTATCAATCTAACTCATATTATTGGCCATATTATGTGGATATGATCGATAGGACGACAATTACTATACCCATTACTCTTATTATTATCAATCTAACTCATATTATTAGCCATATTAAGCTTATATGATCGATAGAACGACAATTACTATACTTATTACTCTTATTATTATCAATCTAACTCATATTATTAGCCATATTATGCTTATATGATCGATAGAACGACAATTGCTATACTTATTACTCTTATTATTATCAGTCTAACTCATATTATTGGCCATATTATGTGGATATGATCGATAGGACGACAATTACTATACCCATTACTCTTATTATTATTAATCTAACTCATATTATTAACCATATTATGCAGACATGATCGATAGAACGACAATTACTATACTTATTCCTCTTACTATTTCCAATCTAACTCATATAATTAGCCATATTATGCTTATATGATCGATTGAACGAAGATTACTGTACTTATTACTCTTATTATTACCAATCTAACTCATATTATTAGCCATATTATGCTTATATTATCGATAGAAAGTCAATTACTATACTTGCTACTCTTATTATTATCAATCTAACTCATATTATTAGCCATATTATGCTTATATGATCGATTGAACGACAATTACTATACTTTTTACTCTTATTATTATCAATCTATCTCATATTATTAGCCGGATTATGCTTATATGATCGATAGAATGACAATTACTATACTTATTCCTCTTACTATTACCAATCTAACTCATATAATTAGCCATATTATGCTTATATGATCGATTGAACGAAGATTGCTGTACTTATTACTCTTATTATTACCAATCTAACTCATATTATTAGCCATATTATGCTTATATTATCGATTGAACGAAGATTACTGTACTTATTATTCTTATTATTACCAATCTAACTCATATTATTAACCATATTATGCAGATATGATCGATAGAACGACAATTACTATACTTATTACTCTTAGTATTATCAATCTAACTCATATTATTAGCCATATTATGCTTATATTATCGATAGAACGACAATTACTATACTTGTTACTCTTATTATTACCAATCGAACTCATATTATTAGCCATATTATGCTTATATGATCGATTGAACGACAATTACTATACTTGTTACTCTTATTATTATCAATCTATCTCATATTATTAGCCGGATTATGCTTATATGATCGATAGAATGACAATTACTATACTTATTCCTCTTACTATTACCAATCTAACTCATATAATTAGCGATATTATGCTTATATGATCGATTGAACGAAGATTGCTGTACTTATTACTCTTATTATTACCAATCTAACTCATATTATTAGCCATATTATGCTTATATTATCGATAGAACGACAATCACTATACTTGTTACTCTTATTATTATCAATCTAACTCATATTATTGGCCATATTATGTGGATATGATCGATAGGACGACAATTACTATACCCATTACTCTTATTATTATCAATCTAACTCATATTATTAGCCATATTATGCTTATATGATCGATTGTACGAAGATTACTGTACTTATTATTCTTATTATTACCAATCTAACTCATATTATTAGCCATATTATGCTTATATTATCGATAGAACGACAATTACTATACTTGTTACTCTTATTATTATCAATCTAACTCATATTATTGGCCATATTATGTGGATATGATCGATAGGACGACAATTACTATACCCATTACTCTTATTATTATCAATCTAACTCATATTATTAGCCATATTAAGCTTATATGATCGATAGAACGACAATTACTATACTTATTACTCTTATTATTATCAATCTAACTCATATTATTAGCCATATTATGCTTATATGATCGATAGAACGACAATTGCTATACTTATTACTCTTATTATTGTCAGTCTAACTCATATTATTGGCCATATTATGTGGATATGATCGATAGGACGACAATTACTATACCCATTACTCTTATTATTATTAATCTAACTCATATTATTAACCATATTATGCAGACATGATCGATAGAACGACAATTACTATACTTATTCCTCTTACTATTTCCAATCTAACTCATATAATTAGCCATATTATGCTTATATGATCGATTGAACGAAGATTACTGTACTTATTACTCTTATTATTACCAATCTAACTCATATTATTAGCCATATTATGCTTATATTATCGATAGAAAGTCAATTACTATACTTGCTACTCTTATTATTATCAATCTAACTCATATTATTAGCCATATTATGCTTATATGATCGATAGAACGACAATTGCTATACTTATTACTCTTATTATTATCAGTCTAACTCATATTATTGGCCATATTATGTGGATATGATCGATAGGACGACAATTACTATACCCATTACTCTTATTATTATCAATCTAACTCATATTAGTAACCATATTATGCAGATATGATCGATAGAACGACAATTACTATACTTATTCCTCTTACTATTACCAATCTAACTCATATAATTAGCCATATTATGCTTATATGATCGATTGAACGAAGATTACTGCACTTATTACTCTTATTATTACCAATCGAACTCATATTATTAGCCATATTATGCTTACATTATCGATAGAACGACAATTACTATACTTATTACTCTTATTATTATCAATCTAACTCATATTATTAGCCATATTATGCTTATATGATCGATTGAACGACAATTACTATACTTTTTACTCTTATTATTATCAATCTATCTCATATTATTAGCCGGATTATGCTTATATGATCGATAAAATGACAATTACTATACTTATTCCTCTTACTATTACCAATCTAACTCATATAATTAGCCATATTATGCTTATATGATCGATTGAACGAAGATTGCTGTACTTATTACTCTTATTATTACCAATCTAACTCATATTATTAGCCATATTATGCTTATATTATCGGTAGAACGACAATCACTATACTTGTTACTCTTATTATTATCAATCTAACTCATATTATTGGCCATATTATGTGGATATGATCGATAGGACGACAATTACTATACCCATTACTCTTATTATTATCAATCTAACTCATATTATTAGCCATATTAAGCTTATATGATCGATTGAACGACAATTTCTAAACCTGTTACTTTCATTATTATCAATCTAACTCATATTATTAGCCATATTATGCTTATATGATCGATAGAATGACAATTACTATACTTATTACTCTTACTTTTATCAATCTAACTCATATTATTAGCCATATTATGCTTATATGATCGATTGAACGAAGATTACTGTACTTATTATTCTTATTATTACCAATCTAACTCATATTATTAGCCATATTATGCTTATATTATCGATAGAACGACAATTACTATACTTGTTACTCTTATTATTATCAATCTAACTCATATTATTAGCCATATTATGCTTATATGATCGATTGAACGAAGATTACTGTATTTATTATTCTTATTATTACCAATCTAACTCATATTATTAACCATATTATGCAGATATGATCGATAGAACGACAATTACTATACTTATTCCTCTTACTATTACCAATCTAACTCATATAATTAGCCATATTATGCTTATATGATCGATTGAACGAAGATTACTGTACTTATTACTCTTATTATTACCAATCTAACTCATATTATTAGCCATATTGTGCTTATATGACCGATAGAATGACAATTACTACACTTATTCCTCTTACTATTATCAATCTAACTCATATTATTAGCAATATTATGCTTATATGATCGATTGAACGAAGATTACTGCACTTATTACTCTTATTATTACCAATCGAACTCATATTATTAGCCATATTATGCTTACATTATCGATAGAACGACAATTACTATACTTATTACTCTTATTATTATCAATCTAACTCATATTATTAGCCATATTATGCTTATATGATCGATTGAACGACAATTACTATACTTTTTACTCTTATTATTATCAATCTATCTCATATTATTAGCCGGATTATGCTTATATGATCGATAGAATGACAATTACTATACTTATTCCTCTTACTATTACCAATCTAACTCATATAATTAGCCATATTATGCTTATATGATCGATTGAACGAAGATTGCTGTACTTATTACTCTTATTATTACCAATCTAACTCATATTATTAGCCATATTATGCTTATATTATCGGTAGAACGACAATCACTATACTTGTTACTCTTATTATTATCAATCTAACTCATATTATTGGCCATATTATGTGGATATGATCGATAGGACGACAATTACTATACCCATTACTCTTATTATTATCAATCTAACTCATATTATTAGCCATATTATGCTTATATGATGGATTGAACGAAGATTACTGTACTTATTATTCTTATTATTACCAATCTAACTCATATTATTAGCCATATTATGCTTATATTATCGATAGAACGACAATTACTATACTTGTTACTCTTATTATTATCAATCTAACTCATATTATTGGCCATATTAGGTGGATATGATCGATAGGACGACAATTACTATACCCATTACTCTTATTATTATCAATCTAACTCATATTATTAACCATATTATGCAGACATGATCGATAGAACGACAATTACTATACTTATTCCTCTTACTATTTCCAATCTAACTCATATAATTAGCCATATTATGCTTATATGATCGATTGAACGAAGATTACTGTACTTATTACTCTTATTATTACCAATCTAACTCATATTATTAGCCATATTATGCTTATATTATCGATAGAAAGTCAATTACTATACTTGCTACTCTTATTATTATCAATCTAACTCATATTATTAGCCATATTATGCTTATATGATCGATAGAACGACAATTGCTATACTTATTACTCTTATTATTATCAGTCTAACTCATATCATTGGCCATATTATGTGGATATGATCGATAGGACGACAATTACTATACCCATTACTCTTATTATTATCAATCTAACTCATATTATTAACCATATTATGCAGATATGATCGATAGAACGACAATTACTATACCTATTAGTCTTGTTATTATCAATCTAACTCATATTATTAACTAAATTATGCTTATATGAGCAATAGAACTACAATTACTATACTAATTACACTCACTATTATCAATCTAACTCATATTATTAACCATATTATGCTTATATGAGCAATAGAACTCCAATTACTATACTTATTACACTCACTATTATCAATCTAACTCATATTATTCGCCATATTATGCTTATATGATCGGTAGAACGATAATTACTATACTTGTTACACTTATTATTATCAATCTAACTCATATTATTAGCCATATTATGCTTATGTGATCGATAGAACGACAATTACTATACTTGTTACTCTTATTATTATCAATCTAACTCATATTATTGGCCATATTATGTGGATATGATCGATAGGACGACAATTACTATACTTATTACTCTTATTATTATAAATCTAACTCATATTATTGGCCATATTATGCTTATATTATCGATAGAACGACAATTACTATACCTGTTACCCTTATTATTATCAATCTAACTCATATTATTAGCCATATTATGCTTATATGATCGATAGAACGACAATTACTATACTTATTACTCTTATTATTATCAATCTAACTCATATTATTAGCCATATTATGCTTATATGATCGATAGAACGACAATTACGATACTTATTACTCTTATTATTATCAATCTAACTCATATTATTGGCCATATTATGCTTATATTATCGAAAGAAGGACAATTACTATACTTGTTACGCTTATTATTATCAATCTAACTCACATTATTAGCCATATTATGCTTATATTATTGATAGAAGGACAATTACTATAGTTGTTACTCTTATTATTATCAATCTAACTCATATTATTAGCCATATTATGCTTATATGATCGATAGAAAGACAATTACTATACTTGTTACTCTTATTATTATCAATCTAACTCATATTATTGGCCATATTATGTGGATATGATCGATAGGACGACAATTACTATACTTATTACTCTTATTATTATCAATCTACCTCATATTATTAGCCATATTATGCTTATATTATTGATAGAAGGACAATTACTATAGTTGTTACTCTTATTTTATCAATCTAACTCATATTATTAGCCATATTATGCATATATGATCGATAGAAAGACAATTACTATACTTGTTACTCTTATTATTATCAATCTAACTCATATTAATGGCCATATTATGTGGATATGATCGAAAGAAGGACAATTACTATACTTGTTACGCTTATCATTATCAATCTAACTCATATTATTAGCCATATTATGCTTATATTATTGATAGAAGGACAATTACTATAGTTGTTACTCTTATTATTATCAATCTAACTCATATTATTAGCCATATTATCCTTATATGATCGATAGAAAGACAATTACTATACTTGTTACTCTTATTATTATCAATCTATCTCATATTATTGGCCATATTATGTGGATATGATCGATAGGACGACAATTACTATACTTATTACTCTTATTATTATCAAACTAACTCATATTATTAACCATATTATGCAGATATGATCGATAGAACGACAATTACTATACTTATTACTCTTACTATTATCAATCTAACTCGTATTATTAGCCATATTATGGTTATATTATCGAAAGAACGACAATTACTATACTTGTTACTCTTATTATTATCAATCTAACTCATATTATTAGCCATATTATGCTTATATGATCGATAGAACGACAATTACTATACTTATTACTCTTATTATTATCAATCTAACTCATATTATTAGCCATACTATGCTTATATGATCGATAGAACGACAATTACTATACCTATTAGTCTTGTTATTATCAATCTAACTCATATTATTAACTAAATTATGCTTATATGAGCAATAGAACTACAATTACTATACTAATTACACTCACTATTATCAATCTAACTCATATTATTAACCATATTATGCTTATATGAGCAATAGAACTCCAATTACTATACTTATTACACTCACTATTATCAATCTAACTCATATTATTCGCCATATTATGCTTATATGATCTGTAGAACGATAATTACTATACTTATTACACTTATTATTATCAATCTAACTCATATTATTAGCCATATTATGCTTATGTGATCGATAGAACGACAATTACTATACTTATTACTCTTATTATTATCAATCTAACTCATATTATTAGCCATGTAATGCTTATATGATCGAAAGAACGACAATTACTATACTCACTACTCTTATTGTTATCAATCTAACTATATATTATTAGCTATATTATGCTTATGTGATCGATAGAACGACATTTACTATACTTATTAGTCTTGTTATTATCAATCTAACTCATATTATTAGCCATATTATGTTTATATGATCGATAGAACGGCAATTACAATACTTATTACACTCACTGTTATCAATCTAACTCATATTATTAACCATATTATGCAAATATGATCGATAGAACGACAATTTCTATACTTATTACTCTTATTATTATCAACCTAACTCATATTATTAGCCATATTATGCTTATATGATCGATAGACCCCAATTACTATACTTATTACTCTTATTATTATCAATCTAACTCATATTATTAGCCATACTATGCTTATATGATCGATAGAACGACAATTACTATACATATTAGTCTTATTATTATCAATCTAACTCATATTATTAGCCATATTATGCTTATATGATGGATAGAACGACAATTACTATACTTATTACTCTTATCATTATCAATCGATCTCATATTATTAGCCATACTATGCATATATGATCGACAGAACGACAATTACTATACTTATTACACTCACTATTATCAATCTAACTCATATTATTAGCCATATTATGCTTATATGATCGATAGAACGACAATTACTATACTTTTTACTCTTATTAATATCAATCTAACTCATATTATTAGCCATATTATGCTTATATGATCGGTAGAACGATAATTACTATACTTATTACTCTTATTATTATCAATCTAACTCATATTATTAGCCATATTATGCTTATATTATCCGTAGAACGACAATTACTATACTTATTACTCATATTATTATCAAACTGACTCATATTATTAGCCATACTATGCTTATATGATCGATAGGACGACAATTACTATGCTCACTACTCTTATTATTATCAATCTAACTCATATTATTAGCCATATTATGCTTATGTGATCGATAGAACGACAATTACTATACTTATTACTCTTATTATTATCAATCTAACTCATATTATTAGCCATGTAATGCTTATATGATCGAAAGAACGAAAATTACTATACTCACTACTCTTATTATTATCAATCTAACTATATATTATTAGCTATATTATGCTTATGTGATCGATAGAACGACAATTACTATACTCACTACTTTTATTGTTATCAATCTAACTATATATTATTAGCTATATTATGCTTATGTGATCGATAGAACGACATTTACTATACTTATTAGTCTTGTTATTATCAATCTAACTCATATTATTAGCCATATTATGTTTATATGATCGATAGAACGGCAATTACAATACTTATTACACTCACTGTTATCAATCTAACTCATATTATTAACCATATTATGCAAATATGATCGATAGAACGACAATTTCTATACTTATTACTCTTATTATTATCAACCTAACTCATATTATTAGCCATATTATGCTTATATGATCGATAGACCCCAATTACTATACTTATTACTCTTATTATTATCAATCTAACTCATATTATTAGCCATACTATGCTTATATGATCGATAGAACGACAATTACTATACATATTAGTCTTATTATTATCAATCTAACTCATATTATTAGCCATATTATGCTTATATGATGGATAGAACGACAATTACTATACTTATTACTCTTATCATTATCAATCGATCTCATATTATTAGCCATACTATGCATATATGATCGACAGAACGACAATTACTATACTTATTACACTCACTATTATCAATCTAACTCATATTATTAGCCATATTATGCTTATATGATCGATAGAACGACAATTACTATACTTTTTACTCTTATTAATATCAATCTAACTCATATTATTAGCCATATTATGCTTATATGATCGGTAGAACGATAATTACTATACTTATTACTCTTATTATTATCAATCTAACTCATATTATTAGCCATATTATGCTTATATTATCCGTAGAACGACAATTACTATACTTATTACTCATATTATTATCAAACTGACTCATATTATTAGCCATACTATGCTTATATGATCGATAGGACGACAATTACTATGCTCACTACTCTTATTATTATCAATCTAACTCATATTATTAGCCATATTATGCTTATGTGATCGATAGAACGACAATTACTATACTTATTACTCTTATTATTATCAATCTAACTCATATTATTAGCCATGTAATGCTTATATGATCGAAAGAACGAAAATTACTATACTCACTACTCTTATTATTATCAATCTAACTATATATTATTAGCTATATTATGCTTATGTGATCGATAGAACGACAATTACTATACTTATCACTCTTATTATTATCAATCTAACTCATATTATTAGCCACATTATGCTTGTATGATCGGTAGAACGATAATTACAGTACTTATTACTCTTATTATTATCAATCTAACTCATATTATTAGCCATATTATGCTATGCAATCAATAGAACGACAATTACTATACTTATTACTCTTATTATTATCGATCTAAATCATATCATTAGCCATATTATGTTTATATGATCGACAGAACGACAATTACTATACTTATTACACTCACTATTATCAATCTAACTCATATTATTAACCTTATTATGCAGATATGATCGATAGAACTATAATTACTATACTTATTACTCTTATTATTATCAATCTCACTCATATTGTTAACCATATTATGCTTATATGATCGACAGAACGACAATTACTATACTTATAACACTCACTATTATCAATCTAACTCATATTATTAGCCATATTATGCTTATATGATCGATAGAATGACAATTACTATACTTTTTACTCATATTATTATCAAACTGACTCATATTATTAGCCATACTATGCTTATATGATCGATAGAACGCCAATTACTATACTCATTAGTCTTATTATTATCAATCTAACTAATATTATTAGCCATATTATGCTTATATGATCGATAGAACGACAATTACTATACTTTTTACTGTTATTAATATCAATCTAACTCATATTATTAGCCATATTATGCTTATATGATCGTTAGAACGATAATTACTATATTTATTACTCTTATTATTATCAATCTAACTCATATTATTAGCCATATTATGCTTATATTATTGATAGAAGGACAATTACTATAGTTGTTACTCTTATTATTATCAATCTAACTCATATTATTAGCCATATTATCCTTATATGATCGATAGAAAGACAATTACTATACTTGTTACTCTTATTATTATCAATCTATCTCATATTATTGGCCATATTATGTGGATATGATCGATAGGACGACAATTACTATACTTATTACTCTTATTATTATCAAACTAACTCATATTATTAACCATATTATGCAGATATGATCGATAGAACGACAATTACTATACTTATTACTCTTACTATTATCAATCTAACTCATATTATTAGCCATATTATGCTTATGTGATCGATAGAACGACAATTACTATACTTATTACTCTTATTATTATCAATCTAACTCATATTATTAGCCATGTAATGCTTATATGATCGAAAGAACGAAAATTACTATACTCACTACTCTTATTATTATCAATCTAACTATATATTATTAGCTATATTATGCTTATGTGATCGATAGAACGACAATTACTATACTTATCACTCTTATTATTATCAATCTAACTCATATTATTAGCCACATTATGCTTGTATGATCGGTAGAACGATAATTACAGTACTTATTACTCTTATTATTATCAATCTAACTCATATTATTAGCCATATTATGCTATGCAATCGATAGAACGACAATTACTATACTTATTACTCTTATTATTATCGATCTAAATCATATTATTAACCATATTATGCTTATATGATCGACAGAACGACAATTACTATACTTATAACACTCACTATTATCAATCTAACTCATATTATTAGCCATATTATGCTTATATGATCGATAGAATGACAATTACTATACTTTTTACTCATATTATTATCAAACTGAATCATATTATTAGCCATACTATGCTTATATGATCGATAGAACGCCAATTACTATACTCATTAGTCTTATTATTATCAATCTAACTAATATTATTAGCCATATTATGCTTATATGATCGATAGAACGACAATTACTATACTTTTTACTGTTATTAATATCAATCTAACTCATATTATTAGCCATATTATGCTTATATGATCGTTAGAACGATAATTACTATATTTATTACTCTTATTATTATCAATCTAACTCATATTATTAGCCATATTATGCTTATATTATTGATAGAAGGACAATTACTATAGTTGTTACTCTTATTATTATCAATCTAACTCATATTATTAGCCATATTATCCTTATATGATCGATAGAAAGACAATTACTATACTTGTTACTCTTATTATTATCAATCTATCTCATATTATTGGCCATATTATGTGGATATGATCGATAGGACGACAATTACTATACTTATTACTCTTATTATTATCAAACTAACTCATATTACTAACCATATTATGCAGATATGATCGATAGAACGACAATTACTATACTTATTACTCTTACTATTATCAATCTAACTCATATTATTAGCCATATTATGGTTATATTATCGATAGAACGACAATTACTATACTTGCTACTCTTATTATTATCAATCTAACTCATATTATTAGCCATATTATGCTTATATGATCGATAGAACGACAATTACTATACTTATTACTCTTATTATTATCAATCTAACTCATATTATTGGCCATATTATGCTTATATTATCGAAAGAAGGACAATTACTATACTTGTTACGCTTATTATTATCAATCTAACTCATATTATTAGCCATATTATGCTTATATTATTTATAAAAGGACAATTACTATAGTGGTTACTCTTATTATTATCAATCAAACTCATATTATTGGCCATACTATGTGGATATGATCGATAGGACGACAATTACTATACTTATTACTCTTATTATTATCAATCTAACTCATATTATTGGCCATATTATGTGGATATGATCGATAGGACGACAATTACCATACTTATTACTCTTATTTTTATCAATCTAACTCATATTATTGGCCATATTATGCGGATATGATCGATTGAACGACAATTACTATACTTATTACTCTTATTATTATCAATCTAACTCATATTATTAGCCATATTATGCTTATATTATTGATAGAAGGACAATTACTATAGTTGTTACTCTTATTATTATCAATCTAACTCATATTATTAGCCATATGATCCTTATATGATCGATAGAAAGACAATTACTATACTTGTTACTCTTATTATTATCAATCTATCTCATATTATTGGCCATATTATGTGGATATGATCGATAGGACGACAATTACTATACTTATTACTCTTATTATTATCAAACTAACTCATATTATTAACCATATTATGCAGATATGATCGATAGAACGACAATTACTATACTTATTACTCTTACTATTATCAATCTAACTCGTATTATTAGCCATATTATGGTTATATTATCGAAAGAACGACAATTACTATACTTGTTACTCTTATTATTATCAATCTAACTCATATTATTAGCCATATTATGCTTATATGATCGATAGAACGACAATTACTATACTTATTACTCTTATTATTATCAATCTAACTCATATTATTAGCCATACTATGCTTATATGATCGATAGAACGACAATTACTATACCTATTAGTCTTGTTATTATCAATCTAACTCATATTATTAACTAAATTATGCTTATATGAGCAATAGAACTACAATTACTATACTAATTACACTCACTATTATCAATCTAACTCATATTATTAACCATATTATGCTTATATGAGCAATAGAACTCCAATTACTATACTTATTACACTCACTATTATCAATCTAACTCATATTATTCGCCATATTATGCTTATATGATCTGTAGAACGATAATTACTATACTTATTACACTTATTATTATCAATCTAACTCATATTATTAGCCATATTATGCTTATGTGATCGATAGAACGACAATTACTATACTTATTACTCTTATTATTATCAATCTAACTCATATTATTAGCCATGTAATGCTTATATGATCGAAAGAACGACAATTACTATACTCACTACTCTTATTGTTATCAATCTAACTATATATTATTAGCTATATTATGCTTATGTGATCGATAGAACGACATTTACTATACTTATTAGTCTTGTTATTATCAATCTAACTCATATTATTAGCCATATTATGTTTATATGATCGATAGAACGGCAATTACAATACTTATTACACTCACTGTTATCAATCTAACTCATATTATTAACCATATTATGCAAATATGATCGATAGAACGACAATTTCTATACTTATTACTCTTATTATTATCAACCTAACTCATATTATTAGCCATATTATGCTTATATGATCGATAGACCCCAATTACTATACTTATTACTCTTATTATTATCAATCTAACTCATATTATTAGCCATACTATGCTTATATGATCGATAGAACGACAATTACTGTACTTGTTACTCTCATTATTATCAATCTAACTCATATTATTAGCCATATTATGCTTATATTATCGATAGAACGACAATTGCTATACTTGTTACTCTTATTATTATCAATCTAACTCATATTATTAGCCATATTATGCTTATATGATCGATTGAACGAAGATTACTGTATTTATTATTCTTATTATTACCAATCTATCTCATATTATGAGCCATATTATGCTCATATTATCGATAGAACGACAATTACTATACTTATTACTCTTACTTTTATCAATCTAACTCATATTATTAGCCATATTATGCTTATATGATCGATTGAACGACAATTACTATACTTATTACTCTTATTATTATCAGTCTAACTCAAATTATTGGCCATATTATGTGGATATGATCGATAGGACGACAATTACTATACTCATTACTCTTATTATTATCAATCTAACTCATATTATTAACCATATTATGCAGATATGATCGATAGAACGACAATTACTATACTTATTACTCTTAGTATTATCAATCTAACTCATATTATTAGCCATATTATGCTTATATTATCGATAGAACGACAATTACTATACTTGTTACTCTTATTATTACCAATCGAACTCATATTATTAGCCATATTATGCTTATATTATCGATAGAACGACAATTACTATACTTATTACTCTTATTATTATCAATCTAACTCATATTATTAGCCATATTATGCTTATATGATCGATTGAACGACAATTACTATACTTGTTACTCTTATTATTATCAATCTATCTCATATTATTAGCCGGATTATGCTTATATGATCGATAGAATGACAATTACTATACTTATTCCTCTTACTATTACCAATCTAACTCATATAATTAGCCATATTATGCTTATATGATCGATTGAACGAAGATTGCTGTACTTATTACTCTTATTATTACCAATCTAACTCATATTATTAGCCATATTATGCTTATATTATCGATAGAACGACAATTACTATACTTGTTACTCTTATTATTATCAATCTAACTCATATTATTGGCCATATTATGTGGATATGATCGATAGGACGACAATTACTATACCCATTACTCTTATTATTATCAATCTAACTCATATTATTAGCCATATTAAGCTTATATGATCGATAGAACGACAATTACTATACTTATTACTCTTATTATTATCAATCTAACTCATATTATTAGCCATATTATGCTTATATGATCGATAGAACGACAATTGCTATACTTATTACTCTTATTATTATCAGTCTAACTCATATTATTGGCCATATTATGTGGATATGATCGATAGGACGACAATTACTATACCCATTACTCTTATTATTATTAATCTAACTCATATTATTAACCATATTATGCAGACATGATCGATAGAACGACAATTACTATACTTATTCCTCTTACTATTTCCAATCTAACTCATATAATTAGCCATATTATGCTTATATGATCGATTGAACGAAGATTACTGTACTTATTACTCTTATTATTACCAATCTAACTCATATTATTAGCCATATTATGCTTATATTATCGATAGAAAGTCAATTACTATACTTGCTACTCTTATTATTATCAATCTAACTCATATTATTAGCCATATTATGCTTATATGATCGATTGAACGACAATTACTATACTTTTTACTCTTATTATTATCAATCTATCTCATATTATTAGCCGGATTATGCTTATATGATCGATAGAATGACAATTACTATACTTATTCCTCTTACTATTACCAATCTAACTCATATAATTAGCCATATTATGCTTATATGATCGATTGAACGAAGATTGCTGTACTTATTACTCTTATTATTACCAATCTAACTCATATTATTAGCCATATTATGCTTATATTATCGGTAGAACGACAATCACTATACTTGTTACTCTTATTATTATCAATCTAACTCATATTATTGGCCATATTATGTGGATATGTTCGATAGGACGACAATTACTATACCCATTACTCTTATTATTATCAATCTAACTCATATTATTAGCCATATTATGCTTATATGATCGATTGAACGAAGATTACTGTACTTATTATTCTTATTATTACCAATCTAACTCATATTATTAGCCATATTATGCTTATATTATCGATAGAACGACAATTACTATACTTGTTACTCTTATTATTATCAATCTAACTCATATTATTAGCCATATTATGCTTATATGATCGATTGAACGACAATTTCTAAACCTGTTACTTTCATTATTATCAATCTAACTCATATTATTAGCCATATTATGCTTATATGATCGATAGAATGACAATTACTATACTTATTACTCTTACTTTTATCAATCTAACTCATATTATTAGCCATATTATGCTTATATGATCGATTAAACGACAATTACTATACTTGTTACTCTTATTATTATCAATCTAACTCATATTATTGGCCATATTATGTGGATATGATCGATAGGACGACAATTACTATACCCATTACTCTTATTATTATCAATCTAACTCATATTATTAACCATATTATGCAGATATGATCGATAGAACGACAATTACTATACTTATTACTCTTAGTATTATCAATCTAACTCATATTATTAGCCATATTATGCTTATATTATCGATAGAACGACAATTACTATACTTGTTACTCTTATTATTACCAATCGAACTCATATTATTAGCCATATTATGCTTATATGATCGATTGAACGACAATTACTATACTTGTTACTCTTATTATTATCAATCTATCTCATATTATTAGCCGGATTATGCTTATATGATCGATAGAATGACAATTACTATACTTATTCCTCTTACTATTACCAATCTAACTCATATAATTAGCGATATTATGCTTATATGATCGATTGAACGAAGATTGCTGTACTTATTACTCTTATTATTACCAATCTAACTCATATTATTAGCCATATTATGCTTATATTATCGATAGAACGACAATCACTATACTTGTTACTCTTATTATTATCAATCTAACTCATATTATTGGCCATATTATGTGGATATGATCGATAGGACGACAATTACTATACCCATTACTCTTATTATTATCAATCTAACTCATATTATTAGCCATATTATGCTTATATGATCGATTGTACGAAGATTACTGTACTTATTATTCTTATTATTACCAATCTAACTCATATTATTAGCCATATTATGCTTATATTATCGATAGAACGACAATTACTATACTTGTTACTCTTATTATTATCAATCTAACTCATATTATTGGCCATATTATGTGGATATGATCGATAGGACGACAATTACTATACCCATTACTCTTATTATTATCAATCTAACTCATATTATTAGCCATATTAAGCTTATATGATCGATAGAACGACAATTACTATACTTATTACTCTTATTATTATCAATCTAACTCATATTATTAGCCATATTATGCTTATATGATCGATAGAACGACAATTGCTATACTTATTACTCTTATTATTGTCAGTCTAACTCATATTATTGGCCATATTATGTGGATATGATCGATAGGACGACAATTACTATACCCATTACTCTTATTATTATTAATCTAACTCATATTATTAACCATATTATGCAGACATGATCGATAGAACGACAATTACTATACTTATTCCTCTTACTATTTCCAATCTAACTCATATAATTAGCCATATTATGCTTATATGATCGATTGAACGAAGATTACTGTACTTATTACTCTTATTATTACCAATCTAACTCATATTATTAGCCATATTATGCTTATATTATCGATAGAAAGTCAATTACTATACTTGCTACTCTTATTATTATCAATCTAACTCATATTATTAGCCATATTATGCTTATATGATCGATAGAACGACAATTGCTATACTTATTACTCTTATTATTATCAGTCTAACTCATATTATTGGCCATATTATGTGGATATGATCGATAGGACGACAATTACTATACCCATTACTCTTATTATTATCAATCTAACTCATATTAGTAACCATATTATGCAGATATGATCGATAGAACGACAATTACTATACTTATTCCTCTTACTATTACCAATCTAACTCATATAATTAGCCATATTATGCTTATATGATCGATTGAACGAAGATTACTGCACTTATTACTCTTATTATTACCAATCGAACTCATATTATTAGCCATATTATGCTTACATTATCGATAGAACGACAATTACTATACTTATTACTCTTATTATTATCAATCTAACTCATATTATTAGCCATATTATGCTTATATGATCGATTGAACGACAATTACTATACTTTTTACTCTTATTATTATCAATCTATCTCATATTATTAGCCGGATTATGCTTATATGATCGATAAAATGACAATTACTATACTTATTCCTCTTACTATTACCAATCTAACTCATATAATTAGCCATATTATGCTTATATGATCGATTGAACGAAGATTGCTGTACTTATTACTCTTATTATTACCAATCTAACTCATATTATTAGCCATATTATGCTTATATTATCGGTAGAACGACAATCACTATACTTGTTACTCTTATTATTATCAATCTAACTCATATTATTGGCCATATTATGTGGATATGATCGATAGGACGACAATTACTATACCCATTACTCTTATTATTATCAATCTAACTCATATTATTAGCCATATTAAGCTTATATGATCGATTGAACGACAATTTCTAAACCTGTTACTTTCATTATTATCAATCTAACTCATATTATTAGCCATATTATGCTTATATGATCGATAGAATGACAATTACTATACTTATTACTCTTACTTTTATCAATCTAACTCATATTATTAGCCATATTATGCTTATATGATCGATTGAACGAAGATTACTGTACTTATTATTCTTATTATTACCAATCTAACTCATATTATTAGCCATATTATGCTTATATTATCGATAGAACGACAATTACTATACTTGTTACTCTTATTATTATCAATCTAACTCATATTATTAGCCATATTATGCTTATATGATCGATTGAACGAAGATTACTGTATTTATTATTCTTATTATTACCAATCTAACTCATATTATTAACCATATTATGCAGATATGATCGATAGAACGACAATTACTATACTTATTCCTCTTACTATTACCAATCTAACTCATATAATTAGCCATATTATGCTTATATGATCGATTGAACGAAGATTACTGTACTTATTACTCTTATTATTACCAATCTAACTCATATTATTAGCCATATTGTGCTTATATGACCGATAGAATGACAATTACTACACTTATTCCTCTTACTATTATCAATCTAACTCATATTATTAGCAATATTATGCTTATATGATCGATTGAACGAAGATTACTGCACTTATTACTCTTATTATTACCAATCGAACTCATATTATTAGCCATATTATGCTTACATTATCGATAGAACGACAATTACTATACTTATTACTCTTATTATTATCAATCTAACTCATATTATTAGCCATATTATGCTTATATGATCGATTGAACGACAATTACTATACTTTTTACTCTTATTATTATCAATCTATCTCATATTATTAGCCGGATTATGCTTATATGATCGATAGAATGACAATTACTATACTTATTCCTCTTACTATTACCAATCTAACTCATATAATTAGCCATATTATGCTTATATGATCGATTGAACGAAGATTGCTGTACTTATTACTCTTATTATTACCAATCTAACTCATATTATTAGCCATATTATGCTTATATTATCGGTAGAACGACAATCACTATACTTGTTACTCTTATTATTATCAATCTAACTCATATTATTGGCCATATTATGTGGATATGATCGATAGGACGACAATTACTATACCCATTACTCTTATTATTATCAATCTAACTCATATTATTAGCCATATTATGCTTATATGATGGATTGAACGAAGATTACTGTACTTATTATTCTTATTATTACCAATCTAACTCATATTATTAGCCATATTATGCTTATATTATCGATAGAACGACAATTACTATACTTGTTACTCTTATTATTATCAATCTAACTCATATTATTGGCCATATTAGGTGGATATGATCGATAGGACGACAATTACTATACCCATTACTCTTATTATTATCAATCTAACTCATATTATTAACCATATTATGCAGACATGATCGATAGAACGACAATTACTATACTTATTCCTCTTACTATTTCCAATCTAACTCATATAATTAGCCATATTATGCTTATATGATCGATTGAACGAAGATTACTGTACTTATTACTCTTATTATTACCAATCTAACTCATATTATTAGCCATATTATGCTTATATTATCGATAGAAAGTCAATTACTATACTTGCTACTCTTATTATTATCAATCTAACTCATATTATTAGCCATATTATGCTTATATGATCGATAGAACGACAATTGCTATACTTATTACTCTTATTATTATCAGTCTAACTCATATCATTGGCCATATTATGTGGATATGATCGATAGGACGACAATTACTATACCCATTACTCTTATTATTATCAATCTAACTCATATTATTAACCATATTATGCAGATATGATCGATAGAACGACAATTACTATACCTATTAGTCTTGTTATTATCAATCTAACTCATATTATTAACTAAATTATGCTTATATGAGCAATAGAACTACAATTACTATACTAATTACACTCACTATTATCAATCTAACTCATATTATTAACCATATTATGCTTATATGAGCAATAGAACTCCAATTACTATACTTATTACACTCACTATTATCAATCTAACTCATATTATTCGCCATATTATGCTTATATGATCGGTAGAACGATAATTACTATACTTGTTACACTTATTATTATCAATCTAACTCATATTATTAGCCATATTATGCTTATGTGATCGATAGAACGACAATTACTATACTTGTTACTCTTATTATTATCAATCTAACTCATATTATTGGCCATATTATGTGGATATGATCGATAGGACGACAATTACTATACTTATTACTCTTATTATTATAAATCTAACTCATATTATTGGCCATATTATGCTTATATTATCGATAGAACGACAATTACTATACCTGTTACCCTTATTATTATCAATCTAACTCATATTATTAGCCATATTATGCTTATATGATCGATAGAACGACAATTACTATACTTATTACTCTTATTATTATCAATCTAACTCATATTATTAGCCATATTATGCTTATATGATCGATAGAACGACAATTACGATACTTATTACTCTTATTATTATCAATCTAACTCATATTATTGGCCATATTATGCTTATATTATCGAAAGAAGGACAATTACTATACTTGTTACGCTTATTATTATCAATCTAACTCACATTATTAGCCATATTATGCTTATATTATTGATAGAAGGACAATTACTATAGTTGTTACTCTTATTATTATCAATCTAACTCATATTATTAGCCATATTATGCTTATATGATCGATAGAAAGACAATTACTATACTTGTTACTCTTATTATTATCAATCTAACTCATATTATTGGCCATATTATGTGGATATGATCGATAGGACGACAATTACTATACTTATTACTCTTATTATTATCAATCTACCTCATATTATTAGCCATATTATGCTTATATTATTGATAGAAGGACAATTACTATAGTTGTTACTCTTATTTTATCAATCTAACTCATATTATTAGCCATATTATGCATATATGATCGATAGAAAGACAATTACTATACTTGTTACTCTTATTATTATCAATCTAACTCATATTAATGGCCATATTATGTGGATATGATCGAAAGAAGGACAATTACTATACTTGTTACGCTTATCATTATCAATCTAACTCATATTATTAGCCATATTATGCTTATATTATTGATAGAAGGACAATTACTATAGTTGTTACTCTTATTATTATCAATCTAACTCATATTATTAGCCATATTATCCTTATATGATCGATAGAAAGACAATTACTATACTTGTTACTCTTATTATTATCAATCTATCTCATATTATTGGCCATATTATGTGGATATGATCGATAGGACGACAATTACTATACTTATTACTCTTATTATTATCAAACTAACTCATATTATTAACCATATTATGCAGATATGATCGATAGAACGACAATTACTATACTTATTACTCTTACTATTATCAATCTAACTCGTATTATTAGCCATATTATGGTTATATTATCGAAAGAACGACAATTACTATACTTGTTACTCTTATTATTATCAATCTAACTCATATTATTAGCCATATTATGCTTATATGATCGATAGAACGACAATTACTATACTTATTACTCTTATTATTATCAATCTAACTCATATTATTAGCCATACTATGCTTATATGATCGATAGAACGACAATTACTATACCTATTAGTCTTGTTATTATCAATCTAACTCATATTATTAACTAAATTATGCTTATATGAGCAATAGAACTACAATTACTATACTAATTACACTCACTATTATCAATCTAACTCATATTATTAACCATATTATGCTTATATGAGCAATAGAACTCCAATTACTATACTTATTACACTCACTATTATCAATCTAACTCATATTATTCGCCATATTATGCTTATATGATCTGTAGAACGATAATTACTATACTTATTACACTTATTATTATCAATCTAACTCATATTATTAGCCATATTATGCTTATGTGATCGATAGAACGACAATTACTATACTTATTACTCTTATTATTATCAATCTAACTCATATTATTAGCCATGTAATGCTTATATGATCGAAAGAACGACAATTACTATACTCACTACTCTTATTGTTATCAATCTAACTATATATTATTAGCTATATTATGCTTATGTGATCGATAGAACGACATTTACTATACTTATTAGTCTTGTTATTATCAATCTAACTCATATTATTAGCCATATTATGTTTATATGATCGATAGAACGGCAATTACAATACTTATTACACTCACTGTTATCAATCTAACTCATATTATTAACCATATTATGCAAATATGATCGATAGAACGACAATTTCTATACTTATTACTCTTATTATTATCAACCTAACTCATATTATTAGCCATATTATGCTTATATGATCGATAGACCCCAATTACTATACTTATTACTCTTATTATTATCAATCTAACTCATATTATTAGCCATACTATGCTTATATGATCGATAGAACGACAATTACTATACATATTAGTCTTATTATTATCAATCTAACTCATATTATTAGCCATATTATGCTTATATGATGGATAGAACGACAATTACTATACTTATTACTCTTATCATTATCAATCGATCTCATATTATTAGCCATACTATGCATATATGATCGACAGAACGACAATTACTATACTTATTACACTCACTATTATCAATCTAACTCATATTATTAGCCATATTATGCTTATATGATCGATAGAACGACAATTACTATACTTTTTACTCTTATTAATATCAATCTAACTCATATTATTAGCCATATTATGCTTATATGATCGGTAGAACGATAATTACTATACTTATTACTCTTATTATTATCAATCTAACTCATATTATTAGCCATATTATGCTTATATTATCCGTAGAACGACAATTACTATACTTATTACTCATATTATTATCAAACTGACTCATATTATTAGCCATACTATGCTTATATGATCGATAGGACGACAATTACTATGCTCACTACTCTTATTATTATCAATCTAACTCATATTATTAGCCATATTATGCTTATGTGATCGATAGAACGACAATTACTATACTTATTACTCTTATTATTATCAATCTAACTCATATTATTAGCCATGTAATGCTTATATGATCGAAAGAACGAAAATTACTATACTCACTACTCTTATTATTATCAATCTAACTATATATTATTAGCTATATTATGCTTATGTGATCGATAGAACGACAATTACTATACTCACTACTTTTATTGTTATCAATCTAACTATATATTATTAGCTATATTATGCTTATGTGATCGATAGAACGACATTTACTATACTTATTAGTCTTGTTATTATCAATCTAACTCATATTATTAGCCATATTATGTTTATATGATCGATAGAACGGCAATTACAATACTTATTACACTCACTGTTATCAATCTAACTCATATTATTAACCATATTATGCAAATATGATCGATAGAACGACAATTTCTATACTTATTACTCTTATTATTATCAACCTAACTCATATTATTAGCCATATTATGCTTATATGATCGATAGACCCCAATTACTATACTTATTACTCTTATTATTATCAATCTAACTCATATTATTAGCCATACTATGCTTATATGATCGATAGAACGACAATTACTATACATATTAGTCTTATTATTATCAATCTAACTCATATTATTAGCCATATTATGCTTATATGATGGATAGAACGACAATTACTATACTTATTACTCTTATCATTATCAATCGATCTCATATTATTAGCCATACTATGCATATATGATCGACAGAACGACAATTACTATACTTATTACACTCACTATTATCAATCTAACTCATATTATTAGCCATATTATGCTTATATGATCGATAGAACGACAATTACTATACTTTTTACTCTTATTAATATCAATCTAACTCATATTATTAGCCATATTATGCTTATATGATCGGTAGAACGATAATTACTATACTTATTACTCTTATTATTATCAATCTAACTCATATTATTAGCCATATTATGCTTATATTATCCGTAGAACGACAATTACTATACTTATTACTCATATTATTATCAAACTGACTCATATTATTAGCCATACTATGCTTATATGATCGATAGGACGACAATTACTATGCTCACTACTCTTATTATTATCAATCTAACTCATATTATTAGCCATATTATGCTTATGTGATCGATAGAACGACAATTACTATACTTATTACTCTTATTATTATCAATCTAACTCATATTATTAGCCATGTAATGCTTATATGATCGAAAGAACGAAAATTACTATACTCACTACTCTTATTATTATCAATCTAACTATATATTATTAGCTATATTATGCTTATGTGATCGATAGAACGACAATTACTATACTTATCACTCTTATTATTATCAATCTAACTCATATTATTAGCCACATTATGCTTGTATGATCGGTAGAACGATAATTACAGTACTTATTACTCTTATTATTATCAATCTAACTCATATTATTAGCCATATTATGCTATGCAATCAATAGAACGACAATTACTATACTTATTACTCTTATTATTATCGATCTAAATCATATCATTAGCCATATTATGTTTATATGATCGACAGAACGACAATTACTATACTTATTACACTCACTATTATCAATCTAACTCATATTATTAACCTTATTATGCAGATATGATCGATAGAACTATAATTACTATACTTATTACTCTTATTATTATCAATCTCACTCATATTGTTAACCATATTATGCTTATATGATCGACAGAACGACAATTACTATACTTATAACACTCACTATTATCAATCTAACTCATATTATTAGCCATATTATGCTTATATGATCGATAGAATGACAATTACTATACTTTTTACTCATATTATTATCAAACTGACTCATATTATTAGCCATACTATGCTTATATGATCGATAGAACGCCAATTACTATACTCATTAGTCTTATTATTATCAATCTAACTAATATTATTAGCCATATTATGCTTATATGATCGATAGAACGACAATTACTATACTTTTTACTGTTATTAATATCAATCTAACTCATATTATTAGCCATATTATGCTTATATGATCGTTAGAACGATAATTACTATATTTATTACTCTTATTATTATCAATCTAACTCATATTATTAGCCATATTATGCTTATATTATTGATAGAAGGACAATTACTATAGTTGTTACTCTTATTATTATCAATCTAACTCATATTATTAGCCATATTATCCTTATATGATCGATAGAAAGACAATTACTATACTTGTTACTCTTATTATTATCAATCTATCTCATATTATTGGCCATATTATGTGGATATGATCGATAGGACGACAATTACTATACTTATTACTCTTATTATTATCAAACTAACTCATATTATTAACCATATTATGCAGATATGATCGATAGAACGACAATTACTATACTTATTACTCTTACTATTATCAATCTAACTCATATTATTAGCCATATTATGCTTATGTGATCGATAGAACGACAATTACTATACTTATTACTCTTATTATTATCAATCTAACTCATATTATTAGCCATGTAATGCTTATATGATCGAAAGAACGAAAATTACTATACTCACTACTCTTATTATTATCAATCTAACTATATATTATTAGCTATATTATGCTTATGTGATCGATAGAACGACAATTACTATACTTATCACTCTTATTATTATCAATCTAACTCATATTATTAGCCACATTATGCTTGTATGATCGGTAGAACGATAATTACAGTACTTATTACTCTTATTATTATCAATCTAACTCATATTATTAGCCATATTATGCTATGCAATCGATAGAACGACAATTACTATACTTATTACTCTTATTATTATCGATCTAAATCATATCATTAGCCATATTATGTTTATATGATCGACAGAACGACAATTACTATACTTATTACACTCACTATTATCAATCTAACTCATATTATTAACCTTAT
Organism: Megachile rotundata; assembly: GCF_050947335.1. NCBI lineage: Eukaryota > Metazoa > Arthropoda > Insecta > Hymenoptera > Megachilidae > Megachile > Megachile rotundata. Next base: position 38,142 of record NW_027473724.1, on the reverse strand, counting down.
TATGCAGATATGGTCGATAGAACTATAATTACTATACTTATTACTCTTATTATTATCAATCTCACTCATATTATTAACCATATTATGCTTATATGATCGACAGAACGACAATTACTATACTTATAACACTCACTATTATCAATCTAACTCATATTATTAGCCATATTATGCTTATATTATTGATAGAAGGACAATTACTATAGTTGTTACTCTTATTATTATCAATCTAACTCATATTATTAGCCATATTATCCTTATATGATCGATAGAAAGACAATTACTATACTTGTTACTCTTATTATTATCAATCTATCTCATATTATTGGCCATATTATGTGGATATGATCGATAGGACGACAATTACTATACTTATTACTCTTATTATTATCAAACTAACTCATATTACTAACCATATTATGCAGATATGATCGATAGAACGACAATTACTATACTTATTACTCTTACTATTATCAATCTAACTCATATTATTAGCCATATTATGGTTATATTATCGATAGAACGACAATTACTATACTTGCTACTCTTATTATTATCAATCTAACTCATATTATTAGCCATATTATGCTTATATGATCGATAGAACGACAATTACTATACTTATTACTCTTATTATTATCAATCTAACTCATATTATTGGCCATATTATGCTTATATTATCGAAAGAAGGACAATTACTATACTTGTTACGCTTATTATTATCAATCTAACTCATATTATTAGCCATATTATGCTTATATTATTTATAAAAGGACAATTACTATAGTGGTTACTCTTATTATTATCAATCAAACTCATATTATTGGCCATACTATGTGGATATGATCGATAGGACGACAATTACTATACTTATTACTCTTATTATTATCAATCTAACTCATATTATTGGCCATATTATGTGGATATGATCGATAGGACGACAATTACCATACTTATTACTCTTATTATTATCAATCTAACTCATATTATTGGCCATATTATGCGGATATGATCGATTGAACGACAATTACTATACTTATTACTCTTATTATTATCAATCTAACTCATATTATTAGCCATATTATGCTTATATTATTGATAGAAGGACAATTACTATAGTTGTTACTCTTATTATTATCAATCTAACTCATATTATTAGCCATATTATCCTTATATGATCGATAGAAAGACAATTACTATACTTGTTACTCTTATTATTATCAATCTATCTCATATTATTGGCCATATTATGTGGATATGATCGATAGGACGACAATTACTATACTTATTACTCTTATTATTATCAAACTAACTCATATTATTAACCATATTATGCAGATATGATCGATAGAACGACAATTACTATACTTATTACTCTTACTATTATCAATCTAACTCGTATTATTAGCCATATTATGGTTATATTATCGAAAGAACGACAATTACTATACTTGTTACTCTTATTATTATCAATCTAACTCATATTATTAGCCATATTATGCTTATATGATCGATAGAACGACAATTACTATACTTATTACTCTTATTATTATCAATCTAACTCATATTATTAGCCATACTATGCTTATATGATCGATAGAACGACAATTACTATACCTATTAGTCTTGTTATTATCAATCTAACTCATATTATTAACTAAATTATGCTTATATGAGCAATAGAACTACAATTACTATACTAATTACACTCACTATTATCAATCTAACTCATATTATTAACCATATTATGCTTATATGAGCAATAGAACTCCAATTACTATACTTATTACACTCACTATTATCAATCTAACTCATATTATTCGCCATATTATGCTTATATGATCTGTAGAACGATAATTACTATACTTATTACACTTATTATTATCAATCTAACTCATATTATTAGCCATATTATGCTTATGTGATCGATAGAACGACAATTACTATACTTATTACTCTTATTATTATCAATCTAACTCATATTATTAGCCATGTAATGCTTATATGATCGAAAGAACGACAATTACTATACTCACTACTCTTATTGTTATCAATCTAACTATATATTATTAGCTATATTATGCTTATGTGATCGATAGAACGACATTTACTATACTTATTAGTCTTGTTATTATCAATCTAACTCATATTATTAGCCATATTATGTTTATATGATCGATAGAACGGCAATTACAATACTTATTACACTCACTGTTATCAATCTAACTCATATTATTAACCATATTATGCAAATATGATCGATAGAACGACAATTTCTATACTTATTACTCTTATTATTATCAACCTAACTCATATTATTAGCCATATTATGCTTATATGATCGATAGACCCCAATTACTATACTTATTACTCTTATTATTATCAATCTAACTCATATTATTAGCCATACTATGCTTATATGATCGATAGAACGACAATTACTATACATATTAGTCTTATTATTATCAATCTAACTCATATTATTAGCCATATTATGCTTATATGATGGATAGAACGACAATTACTATACTTATTACTCTTATCATTATCAATCGATCTCATATTATTAGCCATACTATGCATATATGATCGACAGAACGACAATTACTATACTTATTACACTCACTATTATCAATCTAACTCATATTATTAGCCATATTATGCTTATATGATCGATAGAACGACAATTACTATACTTTTTACTCTTATTAATATCAATCTAACTCATATTATTAGCCATATTATGCTTATATGATCGGTAGAACGATAATTACTATACTTATTACTCTTATTATTATCAATCTAACTCATATTATTAGCCATATTATGCTTATATTATCCGTAGAACGACGATTACTATACTTAATACTCATATTATTATCAAACTGACTCATATTATTAGCCATACTATGCTTATATGATCGATAGGACGACAATTACTATGCTCACTACTCTTATTATTATCAATCTAACTCATATTATTAGCCATATTATGCTTATGTGATCGATAGAACGACAATTACTATACTTATTACTCTTATTATTATCAATCTAACTCATATTATTAGCCATGTAATGCTTATATGATCGAAAGAACGAAAATTACTATACTCACTACTCTTATTATTATCAATCTAACTATATATTATTAGCTATATTATGCTTATGTGATCGATAGAACGACAATTACTATACTCACTACTCTTATTGTTATCAATCTAACTATATATTATTAGCTATATTATGCTTATGTGATCGATAGAACGACATTTACTATACTTATTAGTCTTGTTATTATCAATCTAACTCATATTATTAGCCATATTATGTTTATATGATCGATAGAACGGCAATTACAATACTTATTACACTCACTGTTATCAATCTAACTCATATTATTAACCATATTATGCAAATATGATCGATAGAACGACAATTTCTATACTTATTACTCTTATTATTATCAACCTAACTCATATTATTAGCCATATTATGCTTATATGATCGATAGACCCCAATTACTATACTTATTACTCTTATTATTATCAATCTAACTCATATTATCAGCCATACTATGCTTATATGATCGATAGAACGACAATTACTATACATATTAGTCTTATTATTATCAATCTAACTCATATTATTAGCCATATTATGCTTATATGATGGATAGAACGACAATTACTATACTTATTACTCTTATCATTATCAATCGATCTCATATTATTAGCCATACTATGCATATATGATCGACAGAACGACAATTACTATACTTATTACACTCACTATTATCAATCTAACTCATATTATTAGCCATATTATGCTTATATGATCGATAGAACGACAATTACTATACTTTTTACTCTTATTAATATCAATCTAACTCATATTATTAGCCATATTATGCTTATATGATCGGTAGAACGATAATTACTATACTTATTACTCTTATTATTATCAATCTAACTCATATTATTAGCCATATTATGCTTATATTATCCGTAGAACGACAATTACTATACTTATTACTCATATTATTATCAAACTGACTCATATTATTAGCCATACTATGCTTATATGATCGATAGGACGACAATTACTATGCTCACTACTCTTATTATTATCAATCTAACTCATATTATTAGCCATATTATGCTTATGTGATCGATAGAACGACAATTACTATACTTATTACTCTTATTATTATCAATCTAACTCATATTATTAGCCATGTAATGCTTATATGATCGAAAGAACGAAAATTACTATACTCACTACTCTTATTATTATCAATCTAACTATATATTATTAGCTATATTATGCTTATGTGATCGATAGAACGACAATTACTATACTTATCACTCTTATTATTATCAATCTAACTCATATTATTAGCCACATTATGCTTGTATGATCGGTAGAACGATAATTACAGTACTTATTACTCTTATTATTATCAATCTAACTCATATTATTAGCCATATTATGCTATGCAATCAATAGAACGACAATTACTATACTTATTACTCTTATTATTATCGATCTAAATCATATCATTAGCCATATTATGTTTATATGATCGACAGAACGACAATTACTATACTTATTACACTCACTATTATCAATCTAACTCATATTATTAACCTTATTATGCAGATATGATCGATAGAACTATAATTACTATACTTATTACTCTTATTATTATCAATCTCACTCATATTGTTAACCATATTATGCTTATATGATCGACAGAACGACAATTACTATACTTATAACACTCACTATTATCAATCTAACTCATATTATTAGCCATATTATGCTTATATGATCGATAGAATGACAATTACTATACTTTTTACTCATATTATTATCAAACTGACTCATATTATTAGCCATACTATGCTTATATGATCGATAGAACGCCAATTACTATACTCATTAGTCTTATTATTATCAATCTAACTAATATTATTAGCCATATTATGCTTATATGATCGATAGAACGACAATTACTATACTTTTTACTGTTATTAATATCAATCTAACTCATATTATTAGCCATATTATGCGTATATGATCGTTAGAACGATAATTACTATATTTATTACTCTTATTATTATCAATCTAACTCATATTATTTGCCACATTATTCTTGTATGATCGGTAGAACGATAATTACAGTACTTATTACTCTTACTATTATCAATCTAACTCATATTATTAACCATATTATGCTTATATGAGCAATAGAACTACAATTACTATACTTATTACACTCACTATTATCAATCTAACTCATATTATTAGCCATATTATGTTTATATGATCGATAGAACGACAATTACAATACTTATTACACTCACTATTATCAATCTAACTCATATTATTAGCCATATTATGCTTATATGATCGATAGAACGACAATTACTATACTTTTTACTCTTATTAATATCAATCTAACTCATATTATTAGCCATATTATGCTTATATGATCGGTAGAACGATAATTACTATACTTATTACTCTTATTATTATCAATCTAACTCATATTATTAGCCATATTATGCTTATATTATCCGTAGAACGACAATTACTATACTTATTACTCATATTATTATCAAACTGACTCATATTATTAGCCATACTATGCTTATATGATCGATAGGACGACAATTACTATGCTCACTACTCTTATTATTATCAATCTAACTCATATTATTAGCCATATTATGCTTATGTGATCGATAGAACGACAATTACTATACTTATTACTCTTATTATGATCAATCTAACTCATATTATTAGCCATGTAATGCTTATATGATCGAAAGAACGAAAATTACTATACTCACTACTCTTATTATTATCAATCTAACTATATATTATTAGCTATATTATGCTTATGTGATCGATAGAACGACAATTACTATACTTATCACTCTTATTATTATCAATCTAACTCATATTATTAGCCACATTATGCTTGTATGATCGGTAGAACGATAATTACAGTACTTATTACTCTTATTATTATCAATCTAACTCATATTATTAGCCATATTATGCTAGGCAATCGATAGAACGACAATTACTATACTTATTACTCTTATTATTATCGATCTAAATCATATCATTAGCCATATTATGTTTATATGATCGACAGAACGACAATTACTATATTTATTACACTCACTATTATCAATCTAACTCATATTATTAACCTTATTATGCAGATATGATCGATAGAACTATAATTACTATACTTATTACTCTTATTATTATCAATCTCACTCATATTATTAACCATATTATGCTTATATGATCGACAGAACGACAATTACTATACTTATAACACTCACTATTATCAATCTAACTCATATTATTAGCCATATTATGCTTATATGATCGATAGAATGACAATTACTATACTTTTTACTCATATTATTATCAAACTGAATCATATTATTAGCCATACTATGCTTATATGATCGATAGAACGCCAATTACTATACTCATTAGTCTTATTATTATCAATCTAACTAATATTATTAGCCATATTATGCTTATATGATCGATAGAACGACAATTACTATACTTTTTACTGTTATTAATATCAATCTAACTCATATTATTAGCCATATTATGCTTATATGATCGTTAGAACGATAATTACTATATTTATTACTCTTATTATTATCAATCTAACTCATATTATTAGCCATATTATGCTTATATTATTGATAGAAGGACAATTACTATAGTTGTTACTCTTATTATTATCAATCTAACTCATATTATTAGCCATATTATCCTTATATGATCGATAGAAAGACAATTACTATACTTGTTACTCTTATTATTATCAATCTATCTCATATTATTAGCCATATTATGCTTATATTATCCGTAGAACGACAATTACTATACTTATTACTCATATTATTATCAAACTGACTCATATTATTAGCCATACTATGCTTATATGATCGATAGGACGACAATTACTATGCTCACTACTCTTATTATTATCAATCTAACTCATATTATTAGCCATATTATGCTTATGTGATCGATAGAACGACAATTACTATACTTATTACTCTTATTATTATCAATCTAACTCATATTATTAGCCATGTAATGCTTATATGATCGAAAGAACGAAAATTACTATACTCACTACTCTTATTATTATCAATCTAACTATATATTATTAGCTATATTATGCTTATGTGATCGATAGAACGACAATTACTATACTTATCACTCTTATTATTATCAATCTAACTCATATTATTAGCCACATTATGCTTGTATGATCGGTAGAACGATAATTACAGTACTTATTACTCTTATTATTATCAATCTAACTCATATTATTAGCCATATTATGCTATGCAATCAATAGAACGACAATTACTATACTTATTACTCTTATTATTATCGATCTAAATCATATCATTAGCCATATTATGTTTATATGATCGACAGAACGACAATTACTATACTTATTACACTCACTATTATCAATCTAACTCATATTATTAACCTTATTATGCAGATATGATCGATAGAACTATAATTACTATACTTATTACTCTTATTATTATCAATCTCACTCATATTGTTAACCATATTATGCTTATATGATCGACAGAACGACAATTACTATACTTATAACACTCACTATTATCAATCTAACTCATATTATTAGCCATATTATGCTTATATGATCGATAGAATGACAATTACTATACTTTTTACTCATATTATTATCAAACTGACTCATATTATTAGCCATACTATGCTTATATGATCGATAGAACGCCAATTACTATACTCATTAGTCTTATTATTATCAATCTAACTAATATTATTAGCCATATTATGCTTATATGATCGATAGAACGACAATTACTATACTTTTTACTGTTATTAATATCAATCTAACTCATATTATTAGCCATATTATGCGTATATGATCGTTAGAACGATAATTACTATATTTATTACTCTTATTATTATCAATCTAACTCATATTATTTGCCACATTATTCTTGTATGATCGGTAGAACGATAATTACAGTACTTATTACTCTTACTATTATCAATCTAACTCATATTATTAACCATATTATGCTTATATGAGCAATAGAACTACAATTACTATACTTATTACACTCACTATTATCAATCTAACTCATATTATTAGCCATATTATGTTTATATGATCGATAGAACGACAATTACAATACTTATTACACTCACTATTATCAATCTAACTCATATTATTAGCCATATTATGCTTATATGATCGATAGAACGACAATTACTATACTTTTTACTCTTATTAATATCAATCTAACTCATATTATTAGCCATATTATGCTTATATGATCGGTAGAACGATAATTACTATACTTATTACTCTTATTATTATCAATCTAACTCATATTATTAGCCATATTATGCTTATATTATCCGTAGAACGACAATTACTATACTTATTACTCATATTATTATCAAACTGACTCATATTATTAGCCATACTATGCTTATATGATCGATAGGACGACAATTACTATGCTCACTACTCTTATTATTATCAATCTAACTCATATTATTAGCCATATTATGCTTATGTGATCGATAGAACGACAATTACTATACTTATTACTCTTATTATTATCAATCTAACTCATATTATTAGCCATGTAATGCTTATATGATCGAAAGAACGAAAATTACTATACTCACTACTCTTATTATTATCAATCTAACTATATATTATTAGCTATATTATGCTTATGTGATCGATAGAACGACAATTACTATACTTATCACTCTTATTATTATCAATCTAACTCATATTATTAGCCACATTATGCTTGTATGATCGGTAGAACGATAATTACAGTACTTATTACTCTTATTATTATCAATCTAACTCATATTATTAGCCATATTATGCTAGGCAATCGATAGAACGACAATTACTATACTTATTACTCTTATTATTATCGATCTAAATCATATCATTAGCCATATTATGTTTATATGATCGACAGAACGACAATTACTATATTTATTACACTCACTATTATCAATCTAACTCATATTATTAACCTTATTATGCAGATATGATCGATAGAACTATAATTACTATACTTATTACTCTTATTATTATCAATCTCACTCATATTATTAACCATATTATGCTTATATGATCGACAGAACGACAATTACTATACTTATAACACTCACTATTATCAATCTAACTCATATTATTAGCCATATTATGCTTATATGATCGATAGAATGACAATTACTATACTTTTTACTCATATTATTATCAAACTGAATCATATTATTAGCCATACTATGCTTATATGATCGATAGAACGCCAATTACTATACTCATTAGTCTTATTATTATCAATCTAACTAATATTATTAGCCATATTATGCTTATATGATCGATAGAACGACAATTACTATACTTTTTACTGTTATTAATATCAATCTAACTCATATTATTAGCCATATTATGCTTATATGATCGTTAGAACGATAATTACTATATTTATTACTCTTATTATTATCAATCTAACTCATATTATTAGCCATATTATGCTTATATTATTGATAGAAGGACAATTACTATAGTTGTTACTCTTATTATTATCAATCTAACTCATATTATTAGCCATATTATCCTTATATGATCGATAGAAAGACAATTACTATACTTGTTACTCTTATTATTATCAATCTATCTCATATTATTGGCCATATTATGTGGATATGATCGATAGGACGACAATTACTATACTTATTACTCTTATTATTATCAAACTAACTCATATTATTAACCATATTATGCAGATATGATCGATAGAACGACAATTACTATACTTATTACTCTTACTATTATCAATCTAACTCATATTATTAGCCATATTATGCTTATGTGATCGATAGAACGACAATTACTATACTTATTACTCTTATTATTATCAATCTAACTCATATTATTAGCCATGTAATGCTTATATGATCGAAAGAACGAAAATTACTATACTCACTACTCTTATTATTATCAATCTAACTATATATTATTAGCTATATTATGCTTATGTGATCGATAGAACGACAATTACTATACTTATCACTCTTATTATTATCAATCTAACTCATATTATTAGCCACATTATGCTTGTATGATCGGTAGAACGATAATTACAGTACTTATTACTCTTATTATTATCATTCTAACTCATATTATTAGCCATATTATGCTAGGCAATCGATAGAACGACAATTACTATACTTATTACTCTTATTATTATCGATCTAAATCATATCATTAGCCATATTATGTTTATATGATCGACAGAACGACAATTACTATATTTATTACACTCACTATTATCAATCTAACTCATATTATTAACCTTATTATGCAGATATGATCGATAGAACTATAATTACTATACTTATTACTCTTATTATTATCAATCTCACTCATATTATTAACCATATTATGCTTATATGATCGACAGAACGACAATTACTATACTTATAACACTCACTATTATCAATCTAACTCATATTATTAGCCATATTATGCTTATATGATCGATAGAATGACAATTACTATACTTTTTACTCATATTATTATCAAACTGAATCATATTATTAGCCATACTATGCTTATATGATCGATAGAACGCCAATTACTATACTCATTAGTCTTATTATTATCAATCTAACTAATATTATTAGCCATATTATGCTTATATGATCGATAGAACGACAATTACTATACTTTTTACTGTTATTAATATCAATCTAACTCATATTATTAGCCATATTATGCTTATATGATCGTTAGAACGATAATTACTATATTTATTACTCTTATTATTATCAATCTAACTCATATTATTAGCCATATTATGCTTATATTATTGATAGAAGGACAATTACTATAGTTGTTACTCTTATTATTATCAATCTAACTCATATTATTAGCCATATTATCCTTATATGATCGATAGAAAGACAATTACTATACTTGTTACTCTTATTATTATCAATCTATCTCATATTATTGGCCATATTATGTGGATATGATCGATAGGACGACAATTACTATACTTATTACTCTTATTATTATCAAACTAACTCATATTATTAACCATATTATGCAGATATGATCGATAGAACGACAATTACTATACTTATTACTCTTACTATTATCAATCTAACTCATATTATTAGCCATATTATGCTTATGTGATCGATAGAACGACAATTACTATACTTATTACTCTTATTATTATCAATCTAACTCATATTATTAGCCATGTAATGCTTATATGATCGAAAGAACGAAAATTACTATACTCACTACTCTTATTATTATCAATCTAACTATATATTATTAGCTATATTATGCTTATGTGATCGATAGAACGACAATTACTATACTTATCACTCTTATTATTATCAATCTAACTCATATTATTAGCCACATTATGCTTGTATGATCGGTAGAACGATAATTACAGTACTTATTACTCTTATTATTATCATTCTAACTCATATTATTAGCCATATTATGCTATGCAATCGATAGAACGACAATTACTATACTTATTACTCTTATTATTATCGATCTAAATCATATCATTAGCCATATTATGTTTATATGATCGACAGAACGACAATTACTATACTTATTACACTCACTATTATCAATCTAACTCATATTATTAACCTTATTATGCAGATATGGTCGATAGAACTATAATTACTATACTTATTACTCTTATTATTATCAATCTCACTCATATTATTAACCATATTATGCTTATATGATCGACAGAACGACAATTACTATACTTATAACACTCACTATTATCAATCTAACTCATATTATTAGCCATATTATGCTTATATGATCGATAGAATGACAATTACTATACTTTTTACTCATATTATTATCAAACTGAATCATATTATTAGCCATACTATGCTTATATGATCGATAGAACGCCAATTACTATACTCATTAGTCTTATTATTATCAATCTAACTAATATTATTAGCCATATTATGCTTATATGATCGATAGAACGACAATTACTATACTTTTTACTGTTATTAATATCAATCTAACTCATATTATTAGCCATATTATGCTTATATGATCGTTAGAACGATAATTACTATATTTATTACTCTTATTATTATCAATCTAACTCATATTATTAGCCATATTATGCTTATATTATTGATAGAAGGACAATTACTATAGTTGTTACTCTTATTATTATCAATCTAACTCATATTATTAGCCATATTATCCTTATATGATCGATAGAAAGACAATTACTATACTTGTTACTCTTATTATTATCAATCTATCTCATATTATTGGCCATATTATGTGGATATGATCGATAGGACGACAATTACTATACTTATTACTCTTATTATTATCAAACTAACTCATATTACTAACCATATTATGCAGATATGATCGATAGAACGACAATTACTATACTTATTACTCTTACTATTATCAATCTAACTCATATTATTAGCCATATTATGGTTATATTATCGATAGAACGACAATTACTATACTTGCTACTCTTATTATTATCAATCTAACTCATATTATTAGCCATATTATGCTTATATGATCGATAGAACGACAATTACTATACTTATTACTCTTATTATTATCAATCTAACTCATATTATTGGCCATATTATGCTTATATTATCGAAAGAAGGACAATTACTATACTTGTTACGCTTATTATTATCAATCTAACTCATATTATTAGCCATATTATGCTTATATTATTTATAAAAGGACAATTACTATAGTGGTTACTCTTATTATTATCAATCAAACTCATATTATTGGCCATACTATGTGGATATGATCGATAGGACGACAATTACTATACTTATTACTCTTATTATTATCAATCTAACTCATATTATTGGCCATATTATGTGGATATGATCGATAGGACGACAATTACCATACTTATTACTCTTATTATTATCAATCTAACTCATATTATTGGCCATATTATGCGGATATGATCGATTGAACGACAATTACTATACTTATTACTCTTATTATTATCAATCTAACTCATATTATTGGCCATATTATGTGGATATGATCGATAGGACGACAATTACTATACTCATTACTCTTATTATTATCAGTCTAACTCATATTATTAACCATATTATGCTTATATTATCGATAGAACGGCAATTGCTATACTTGTTACTCTTATTATTATCAATCTAACTCATATTATTAGCCATATTATGCTTATATGATCGATAGAACGACAATTACTATACTTGTTACTCTTATTATTATCAATCTAACTCATATTATTAGCCATATTATGCTTATATGATCGATAGAACGACAATTACTATACTTATTACTCTTATTATTATCAATCTAACTCATATTATTGGGCATATTATGTGGATATGATCGATAGGACGACAATTACTATACTTATTACTCTTATTATTATCAATCTAACTCATATTATTAGCCATATTATGCTTATATTATTGATAGAAGGACAATTACTATAGTTGTTACTCTTATTATTATCAATCTAACTCATATTATTAGCCATATTATGCTTATATGATCGATAGAAAGACAATTACTATACTTGTTACTCTTATTATTATCAATCTAACTCATATTAATAGCCATATTATGCTTATGTGATCGATAGAACGACAATTACTATACTTATTACTCTTATTATTATCAATCTAACTCATATTATTAGCCATGTAATGCTTATATGATCGAAAGAACGAAAATTACTATACTCACTACTCTTATTATTATCAATCTAACTATATATTATTAGCTATATTATGCTTATGTGATCGATAGAACGACAATTACTATACTTATCACTCTTATTATTATCAATCTAACTCATATTATTAGCCACATTATGCTTGTATGATCGGTAGAACGATAATTACAGTACTTATTACTCTTATTATTATCAATCTAACTCATATTATTAGCCATATTATGCTAGGCAATCGATAGAACGACAATTACTATACTTATTACTCTTATTATTATCGATCTAAATCATATCATTAGCCATATTATGTTTATATGATCGACAGAACGACAATTACTATATTTATTACACTCACTATTATCAATCTAACTCATATTATTAACCTTATTATGCAGATATGATCGATAGAACTATAATTACTATACTTATTACTCTTATTATTATCAATCTCACTCATATTATTAACCATATTATGCTTATATGATCGACAGAACGACAATTACTATACTTATAACACTCACTATTATCAATCTAACTCATATTATTAGCCATATTATGCTTATATGATCGATAGAATGACAATTACTATACTTTTTACTCATATTATTATCAAACTGAATCATATTATTAGCCATACTATGCTTATATGATCGATAGAACGCCAATTACTATACTCATTAGTCTTATTATTATCAATCTAACTAATATTATTAGCCATATTATGCTTATATGATCGATAGAACGACAATTACTATACTTTTTACTGTTATTAATATCAATCTAACTCTTATTATTAGCCATATTATGCTTATATGATCGTTAGAACGATAATTACTATATTTATTACTCTTATTATTATCAATCTAACTCATATTATTAGCCATATTATGCTTATATTATTGATAGAAGGACAATTACTATAGTTGTTACTCTTATTATTATCAATCTAACTCATATTATTAGCCATATTATCCTTATATGATCGATAGAAAGACAATTACTATACTTGTTACTCTTATTATTATCAATCTATCTCATATTATTGGCCATATTATGTGGATATGATCGATAGGACGACAATTACTATACTTATTACTCTTATTATTATCAAACTAACTCATATTACTAACCATATTATGCAGATATGATCGATAGAACGACAATTACTATACTTATTACTCTTACTATTATCAATCTAACTCATATTATTAGCCATATTATGGTTATATTATCGATAGAACGACAATTACTATACTTGCTACTCTTATTATTATCAATCTAACTCATATTATTAGCCATATTATGCTTATATGATCGATAGAACGACAATTACTATACTTATTACTCTTATTATTATCAATCTAACTCATATTATTGGCCATATTATGCTTATATTATCGAAAGAAGGACAATTACTATACTTGTTACGCTTATTATTATCAATCTAACTCATATTATTAGCCATATTATGCTTATATTATTTATAAAAGAACAATTACTATAGTGGTTACTCTTATTATTATCAATCAAACTCATATTATTGGCCATACTATGTGGATATGATCGATAGGACGACAATTACTATACTTATTACTCTTATTATTATCAATCTAACTCATATTATTGGCCATATTATGTGGATATGATCGATAGGACGACAATTACCATACTTATTACTCTTATTATTATCAATCTAACTCATATTATTGGCCATATTATGCGGATATGATCGATTGAACGACAATTACTATACTTATTACTCTTATTATTATCAATCTAACTCATATTATTGGCCATATTATGTGGATATGATCGATAGGACGACAATTACTATACTCATTACTCTTATTATTATCAGTCTAACTCATATTATTAACCATATTATGCTTATATTATCGATAGAACGGCAATTGCTATACTTGTTACTCTTATTATTATCAATCTAACTCATATTATTAGCCATATTATGCTTATATGATCGATAGAACGACAATTACTATACTTGTTACTCTTATTATTATCAATCTAACTCATATTATTAGCCATATTATGCTTATATGATCGATAGAACGACAATTACTATACTTATTACTCTTATTATTATCAATCTAACTCATATTATTGGGCATATTATGTGGATATGATCGATAGGACGACAATTACTATACTTATTACTCTTATTATTATCAATCTAACTCATATTATTAGCCATATTATGCTTATATTATTGATAGAAGGACAATTACTATAGTTGTTACTCTTATTATTATCAATCTAACTCATATTATTAGCCATATTATGCTTATATGATCGATAGAAAGACAATTACTATACTTGTTACTCTTATTATTATCAATCTAACTCATATTAATAGCCATATTATGCTTATGTGATCGATAGAACGACAATTACTATACTTATTACTCTTATTATTATCAATCTAACTCATATTATTAGCCATGTAATGCTTATATGATCGAAAGAACGAAAATTACTATACTCACTACTCTTATTATTATCAATCTAACTATATATTATTAGCTATATTATGCTTATGTGATCGATAGAACGACAATTACTATACTTATCACTCTTATTATTATCAATCTAACTCATATTATTAGCCACATTATGCTTGTATGATCGGTAGAACGATAATTACAGTACTTATTACTCTTATTATTATCAATCTAACTCATATTATTAGCCATATTATGCTAGGCAATCGATAGAACGACAATTACTATACTTATTACTCTTATTATTATCGATCTAAATCA
Organism: Megachile rotundata; assembly: GCF_050947335.1. Classification (NCBI taxonomy): domain Eukaryota; kingdom Metazoa; phylum Arthropoda; class Insecta; order Hymenoptera; family Megachilidae; genus Megachile; species Megachile rotundata. The sequence continues at coordinate 21,473 of NW_027473724.1, read as the reverse complement.
TATCATTAGCCATATTATGTTTATATGATCGACAGAACGACAATTACTATATTTATTACACTCACTATTATCAATCTAACTCATATTATTAACCTTATTATGCAGATATGATCGATAGAACTATAATTACTATACTTATTACTCTTATTATTATCAATCTCACTCATATTATTAACCATATTATGCTTATATGATCGACAGAACGACAATTACTATACTTATAACACTCACTATTATCAATCTAACTCATATTATTAGCCATATTATGCTTATATGATCGATAGAATGACAATTACTATACTTTTTACTCATATTATTATCAAACTGAATCATATTATTAGCCATACTATGCTTATATGATCGATAGAACGCCAATTACTATACTCATTAGTCTTATTATTATCAATCTAACTAATATTATTAGCCATATTATGCTTATATGATCGATAGAACGACAATTACTATACTTTTTACTGTTATTAATATCAATCTAACTCATATTATTAGCCATATTATGCTTATATGATCGTTAGAACGATAATTACTATATTTATTACTCTTATTATTATCAATCTAACTCATATTATTAGCCATATTATGCTTATATTATTGATAGAAGGACAATTACTATAGTTGTTACTCTTATTATTATCAATCTAACTCATATTATTAGCCATATTATCCTTATATGATCGATAGAAAGACAATTACTATACTTGTTACTCTTATTATTATCAATCTATCTCATATTATTGGCCATATTATGTGGATATGATCGATAGGACGACAATTACTATACTTATTACTCTTATTATTATCAAACTAACTCATATTATTAACCATATTATGCAGATATGATCGATAGAACGACAATTACTATACTTATTACTCTTACTATTATCAATCTAACTCATATTATTAGCCATATTATGCTTATGTGATCGATAGAACGACAATTACTATACTTATTACTCTTATTATTATCAATCTAACTCATATTATTAGCCATGTAATGCTTATATGATCGAAAGAACGAAAATTACTATACTCACTACTCTTATTATTATCAATCTAACTATATATTATTAGCTATATTATGCTTATGTGATCGATAGAACGACAATTACTATACTTATCACTCTTATTATTATCAATCTAACTCATATTATTAGCCACATTATGCTTGTATGATCGGTAGAACGATAATTACAGTACTTATTACTCTTATTATTATCAATCTAACTCATATTATTAGCCATATTATGCTATGCAATCGATAGAACGACAATTACTATACTTATTACTCTTATTATTATCGATCTAAATCATATCATTAGCCATATTATGTTTATATGATCGACAGAACGACAATTACTATACTTATTACACTCACTATTATCAATCTAACTCATATTATTAACCTTATTATGCAGATATGGTCGATAGAACTATAATTACTATACTTATTACTCTTATTATTATCAATCTCACTCATATTATTAACCATATTATGCTTATATGATCGACAGAACGACAATTACTATACTTATAACACTCACTATTATCAATCTAACTCATATTATTAGCCATATTATGCTTATATGATCGATAGAATGACAATTACTATACTTTTTACTCATATTATTATCAAACTGAATCATATTATTAGCCATACTATGCTTATATGATCGATAGAACGCCAATTACTATACTCATTAGTCTTATTATTATCAATCTAACTAATATTATTGGCCATATTATGCTTATATGATCGATAGAACGACAATTACTATACTTTTTACTGTTATTAATATCAATCTAACTCATATTATTAGCCATATTATGCTTATATGATCGTTAGAACGATAATTACTATATTTATTACTCTTATTATTATCAATCTAACTCATATTATTAGCCATATTATGCTTATATTATTGATAGAAGGACAATTACTATAGTTGTTACTCTTATTATTATCAATCTAACTCATATTATTAGCCATATTATCCTTATATGATCGATAGAAAGACAATTACTATACTTGTTACTCTTATTATTATCAATCTATCTCATATTATTGGCCATATTATGTGGATATGATCGATAGGACGACAATTACTATACTTATTACTCTTATTATTATCAAACTAACTCATATTACTAACCATATTATGCAGATATGATCGATAGAACGACAATTACTATACTTATTACTCTTACTATTATCAATCTAACTCATATTATTAGCCATATTATGGTTATATTATCGATAGAACGACAATTACTATACTTGCTACTCTTATTATTATCAATCTAACTCATATTATTAGCCATATTATGCATATATGATCGATAGAACGACAATTACTATACTTATTACTCTTATTATTATCAATCTAACTCATATTATTGGCCATATTATGCTTATATTATCGAAAGAAGGACAATTACTATACTTGTTACGCTTATTATTATCAATCTAACTCATATTATTAGCCATATTATGCTTATATTATTTATAAAAGGACAATTACTATAGTGGTTACTCTTATTATTATCAATCAAACTCATATTATTGGCCATACTATGTGGATATGATCGATAGGACGACAATTACTATACTTATTACTCTTATTATTATCAATCTAACTCATATTATTGGCCATATTATGTGGATATGATCGATAGGACGACAATTACCATACTTATTACTCTTATTATTATCAATCTAACTCATATTATTGGCCATATTATGCGGATATGATCGATTGAACGACAATTACTATACTTATTACTCTTATTATTATCAATCTAACTCATATTATTGGCCATATTATGTGGATATGATCGATAGGACGACAATTACTATACTCATTACTCTTATTATTATCAGTCTAACTCATATTATTAACCATATTATGCTTATATTATCGATAGAACGGCAATTGCTATACTTGTTACTCTTATTATTATCAATCTAACTCATATTATTAGCCATATTATGCTTATATGATCGATAGAACGACAATTACTATACTTGTTACTCTTATTATTATCAATCTAACTCATATTATTAGCCATATTATGCTTATATGATCGATAGAACGACAATTACTATACTTATTACTCTTATTATTATCAATCTAACTCATATTATTGGGCATATTATGTGGATATGATCGATAGGACGACAATTACTATACTTATTACTCTTATTATTATCAATCTAACTCATATTATTAGCCATATTATGCTTATATTATTGATAGAAGGACAATTACTATAGTTGTTACTCTTATTATTATCAATCTAACTCATATTATTAGCCATATTATGCTTATATGATCGATAGAAAGACAATTACTATACTTGTTACTCTTATTATTATCAATCTAACTCATATTATTGGCCATATTATGTGGATATGATCGATAGGACGACAATTACTATACTTCTTACTCTTATTATTATCAATCTATCTCATATTATTAGCCATATTATGCTTATATTATTGATAGAAGGACAATTACTATACTTGTTACTCTTATTATTATCAATCTAACTCATATTATTGGCCATATTATGCTTATATTATCGAAAGAAGGACAATTACTATACTTGTTACGCTTATTATTATCAATCTAACTCATATTATTAGCCATATTATGCTTATATTATTGATAGAAGGACAATTACTATAGTTGTTACTCTTATTATTATCAATCTAACTCATATTATTAGCCATATTATGCTTATATGATCGATAGAACGACAATTACTATACTTATTACTCTTATTATTATCAATCTAACTCATATTATTGGCCATATTATGCTTATATTATCGAAAGAAGGACAATTACTATACTTGTTACGCTTATTATTATCAATCTAACTCATATTATTAGCCATATTATGCTTATATTATTGATAGAAGGACAATTACTATAGTTGTTACTCTTATTATTATCAATCTAACTCATATTATTAGCCATATTATGCTTATATGATCGATAGAAAGACAATTACTATACTTGTTACTCTTATTATTATCAATCTATCTCATATTATTGGCCATATTATGTGGATATGATCGATAGGACGACAATTACTATACTTATTACTCTTATTATTATCAAACTAACTCATATTATTAACCATATTATGCAGATATGATCGATAGAACGACAATTACTATACTTATTACTCTTACTATTATCAATCTAACTCATATTATTAGCCATATTGTGCTTATATTATCGATAGAACGACAATTACTATACTTGTTACTCTTATTATTATCAATCTAACTCATATTATTAGCCATATTATGCTTATATGATCGATAGAACGACAATTACTATACTTATTACTCTTATTATTATCAATCTAACTCATATTATTGGCCATATTATGCTTATATTATCGAAAGAAGGACAATTACTATACTTGTTACGCTTATTATTATCAATCTAACTCATATTATTAGCCATATTATGCTTATATTATTTATAAAAGGACAATTACTATAGTTGTTACTCTTATTATTATTAATCAAACTCATATTATTGGCCATACTATGTGGATATGATCGATAGGACGACAATTACTATACTTATTACTCTTATTATTATCAATCTAACTCATATTATTGGCCATATTATGTGGATATGATCGATAGGACGACAATTACCATACTTATTACTCTTATTATTATCAATCTAACTCATATTATTGGCCATATTATGCGGATATGATCGATTGAACGACAATTACTATACTTATTACTCTTATTATTATAAATCTAACTCATATTATTGGCCATATTATGTGGATATGATCGATAGGACGACAATTACTATACTCATTACTCTTATTATTATCAGTCTAACTCATATTATTAACCATATTATGCTTATATTATCGATAGAACGGCAATTGCTATACTTGTTACTCTTATTATTATCAATCTAACTCATATTATTAGCCATATTATGCTTATATGATCGATAGAACGACAATTACTATACTTGTTACTCTTATTATTATCAATCTAACTCATATTATTAGCCATATTATGCTTATATGATCGATAGAACGACAATTACTATACTTATTACTCTTATTATTATCAATCTAACTCATATTATTAGCCATATTATGCTTATATGATGGATAGAACGACAATTACTATACTTATTACTCTTATCATTATCAATCGATCTCATATTATTAGCCATACTATGCATATATGATCGACAGAACGACAATTACTATACTTATTACACTCACTATTATCAATCTAACTCATATTATTAGCCATATTATGCTTATATGATCGATAGAACGACAATTACTATACTTTTTACTCTTATTAATATCAATCTAACTCATATTATTAGCCATATTATGCTTATATGATCGGTAGAACGATAATTCCTATACTTATTACTCTTATTATTATCAATCTAACTCATATTATTAGCCACATTATGCTTGTATGATCGGTAGAACGATAATTACAGTACTTATTACTCTTATTATTATCAATCTAACTCATATTATTAGCCATATTATGCTTATATGATCGACAGAACGACAACTACTATACTTATTACACTCACTGTTATCAATCTAACTCATATTATTAACCATATTATGCAAATATGATCGATAGAACGACAATTTCTATACTTATTACTCTTATTATTATCAACCTAACACATATTATTAGCCATATTATGATTATATGATCGATAGAACGACAATTACTATACTCATTACTCTTATTATTATCAATCTAACTCATATTATTAGCCATTTTATGCTTATATGATCGATAGAACGACAATTACTATACTTATTACTCTTATTATTACCAATCTAACTCATATTATTAGCCATATTATGCTTATATGATCGACAGAACGACAATTACTATACTTATTGCACTCACTATTATTAATCTAACTCATATTATTAGCAATACTATGCTTATATGATCGATAGAACGACAATTACTATACTTATTACTCTTATTATTATCAATCTAACTCATATTATTAGCCATACTATGCTTATATGATCGATAGAACGACAATTACTATACCTATTAGTCTTGTTATTATCAATCTAACTCATATTATTAACTAAATTATGCTTATATGAGCAATAGAACTACAATTACTATACTAATTACACTCACTATTATCAATCTAACTCATATTATTAACCATATTATGCTTATATGAGCAATAGAACTCCAATTACTATACTTATTACACTCACTATTATCAATCTAACTCATATTATTCGCCATATTATGCTTATATGATCGGTAGAACGATAATTACTATACTTATTACACTTATTATTATCAATCTAACTCATATTATTAGCCATATTATGCTTATGTGATCGATAGAACGACAATTACTATACTTATTACTCTTATTATTATCAATCTAACTCATATTATTAGCCATGTAATGCTTATATGATCGAAAGAACGACAATTACTATACTCACTACTCTTATTGTTATCAATCTAACTATATATTATTAGCTATATTATGCTTATGTGATCGATAGAACGACATTTACTATACTTATTAGTCTTGTTATTATCAATCTAACTCATATTATTAGCCATATTATGTTTATATGATCGATAGAACGGCAATTACAATACTTATTACACTCACTGTTATCAATCTAACTCATATTATTAACCATATTATGCAAATATGATCGATAGAACGACAATTTCTATACTTATTACTCTTATTATTATCAACCTAACTCATATTATTAGCCATATTATGCTTATGTGATCGATAGAACGACAATTACTATACTTATCACTCTTATTATTATCAATCTAACTCATATTATTAGCCACATTATGCTTGTATGATCGGTAGAACGATAATTACAGTACTTATTACTCTTATTATTATCAATCTAACTCATATTATTAGCCATATTATGCTATGCAATCGATAGAACGACAATTACTATACTTATTACTCTTATTATTATCGATCTAAATCATATCATTAGCCATATTATGTTTATATGATCGACAGAACGACAATTACTATACTTATTACACTCACTATTATCAATCTAACTCATATTATTAACCTTATTATGCAGATGTGATCGATAGAACTATAATTACTATAGTTGTTACTCTTATTATTATCAATCTAACTCATATTATTAGCCATATTATCCTTATATGATCGATAGAAAGACAATTACTATACTTGTTACTCTTATTATTATCAATTTATCTCATATTATTGGCCATATTATGTGGATATGATCGATAGGACGACAATTACTATACTTATTACTCTTATTATTATCAAACTAACTCATATTATTAACCATATTATGCAGATATGATCGATAGAACGACAATTACTATACTTATTACTCTTACTATTATCAATCTAACTCATATTATTAGCCATATTATGGTTATATTATCGATAGAACGACAATTACTATACTTGTTACTCTTATTATTATCAATCTAACTCATATTATTAGCCATATTATGCTTATATGATCGATAGAACGACAATTACTATACTTATTACTCTTATTATTATCAATCTAACTCATATTATTGGCCATATTATGCTTATATTATCGAAAGAAGGACAATTACTATACTTGTTACGCTTATTATTATCAATCTAACTCATATTATTAGCCATATTATGCTTATATTATTTATAAAAGGACAATTACTATAGTGGTTACTCTTATTATTATCAATCAAACTCATATTATTGGCCATACTATGTGGATATGATCGATAGGACGACAATTACTATACTTATTACTCTTATTATTATCAATCTAACTCATATTATTGGCCATATTATGTGGATATGATCGATAGGACGACAATTACCATACTTATTACTCTTATTATTATCAATCTAACTCATATTATTGGCCATATTATGCGGATATGATCGATTGAACGACAATTACTATACTTATTACTCTTATTATTATCAATCTAACTCATATTATTGGCCATATTATGTGGATATGATCGATAGGACGACAATTACTATACTCATTACTCTTATTATTATCAGTCTAACTCATATTATTAACCATATTATGCTTATATTATCGATAGAACGGCAATTGCTATACTTGTTACTCTTATTATTATCAATCTAACTCATATTATTAGCCATATTATGCTTATATGATCGATAGAACGACAATTACTATACTTATTACTCTTATTATTATCAATCTAACTCATATTATTGGGCATATTATGTGGATATGATCGATAGGACGACAATTACTATACTTATTACTCTTATTATTATCAATCTAACTCATATTATTAGCCATATTATGCTTATATTATTGATAGAAGGACAATTACTATAGTTGTTACTCTTATTATTATCAATCTAACTCATATTATTAGCCATATTATGCTTATATGATCGATAGAAAGACAATTACTATACTTGTTACTCTTATTATTATCAATCTAACTCATATTATTGGCCATATTATGTGGATATGATCGATAGGACGACAATTACTATACTTCTTACTCTTATTATTATCAATCTATCTCATATTATTAGCCATATTATGCTTATATTATTGATAGAAGGACAATTACTATACTTGTTACTCTTATTATTATCAATCTAACTCATATTATTGGCCATATTATGCTTATATTATCGAAAGAAGGACAATTACTATACTTGTTACGCTTATTATTATCAATCTAACTCATATTATTAGCCATATTATGCTTATATTATTGATAGAAGGACAATTACTATAGTTGTTACTCTTATTATTATCAATCTAACTCATATTATTAGCCATATTATGCTTATATGATCGATAGAACGACAATTACTATACTTATTACTCTTATTATTATCAATCTAACTCATATTATTGGCCATATTATGCTTATATTATCGAAAGAAGGACAATTACTATACTTGTTACGCTTATTATTATCAATCTAACTCATATTATTAGCCATATTATGCTTATATTATTGATAGAAGGACAATTACTATAGTTGTTACTCTTATTATTATCAATCTAACTCATATTATTAGCCATATTATGCTTATATGATCGATAGAAAGACAATTACTATACTTGTTACTCTTATTATTATCAATCTATCTCATATTATTGGCCATATTATGTGGATATGATCGATAGGACGACAATTACTATACTTATTACTCTTATTATTATCAAACTAACTCATATTATTAACCATATTATGCAGATATGATCGATAGAACGACAATTACTATACTTATTACTCTTACTATTATCAATCTAACTCATATTATTAGCCATATTATGCTTATATTATCGATAGAACGACAATTACTATACTTGTTACTCTTATTATTATCAATCTAACTCATATTATTAGCCATATTATGCTTATATAATCGATAGAACGACAATTACTATACTTATTACTCTTATTATTATCAATCTAACTCATATTATTGGCCATATTATGCTTATATTATCGAAAGGAGGACAATTACTATACTTGTTACGCTTATTATTATCAATCTAACTCATATTATTAGCCATATTATGCTTATATTATTTATAAAAGGACAATTACTATAGTTGTTACTCTTATTATTATCAATCAAACTCATATTATTGGCCATACTATGTGGATATGATCGATAGGACGACAATTACTATACTTATTACTCTTATTATTATCAATCTAACTCATATTATTGGCCATATTATGTGGATATGATCGATAGGACGACAATTACCATACTTATTACTCTTATTATTATCAATCTAACTCATATTATTGGCCATATTATGCGGATATGATCGATTGAACGACAATTACTATACTTATTACTCTTATTATTATCAATCTAACTCATATTATTGGCCATATTATGTGGATATGATCGATAGGACGACAATTACTATACTCATTACTCTTATTATTATCAGTCTAACTCATATTATTAACCATATTATGCTTATATTATCGATAGAACGGCAATTGCTATACTTGTTACTCTTATTATTATCAATCTAACTCATATTATTAGCCATATTATGCTTATATGATCGATAGAACGACAATTACTATACTTGTTACTCTTATTATTATCAATCTAACTCATATTATTAGCCATATTATGCTTATATGATCGATAGAACGACAATTACTATACTTATTACTCTTATTATTATCAATCTAACTCATATTATTAGCCATATTATGCTTATATGATGGATAGAACGACAATTACTATACTTATTACTCTTATCATTATCAATCGATCTCATATTATTAGCCATACTATGCATATATGATCGACAGAACGACAATTACTATACTTATTACACTCACTATTATCAATCTAACTCATATTATTAGCCATATTATGCTTATATGATCGATAGAACGACAATTACTATACTTTTTACTCTTATTAATATCAATCTAACTCATATTATTAGCCATATTATGCTTATATGATCGGTAGAACGATAATTCCTATACTTATTACTCTTATTATTATCAATCTAACTCATATTATTAGCCACATTATGCTTGTATGATCGGTAGAACGATAATTACAGTACTTATTACTCTTATTATTATCAATCTAACTCATATTATTAGCCATATTATGCTTATATGATCGACAGAACGACAACTACTATACTTATTACACTCACTGTTATCAATCTAACTCATATTATTAACCATATTATGCAAATATGATCGATAGAACGACAATTTCTATACTTATTACTCTTATTATTATCAACCTAACACATATTATTAGCCATATTATGATTATATGATCGATAGAACGACAATTACTATACTCATTACTCTTATTATTATCAATCTAACTCATATTATTAGCCATTTTATGCTTATATGATCGATAGAACGACAATTACTATACTTATTACTCTTATTATTACCAATCTAACTCATATTATTAGCCATATTATGCTTATATGATCGACAGAACGACAATTACTATACTTATTGCACTCACTATTATTAATCTAACTCATATTATTAGCAATACTATGCTTATATGATCGATAGAACGACAATTACTATACTTATTACTCTTATTATTATCAATCTAACTCATATTATTAGCCATACTATGCTTATATGATCGATAGAACGACAATTACTATACCTATTAGTCTTGTTATTATCAATCTAACTCATATTATTAACTAAATTATGCTTATATGAGCAATAGAACTACAATTACTATACTAATTACACTCACTATTATCAATCTAACTCATATTATTAACCATATTATGCTTATATGAGCAATAGAACTCCAATTACTATACTTATTACACTCACTATTATCAATCTAACTCATATTATTCGCCATATTATGCTTATATGATCGGTAGAACGATAATTACTATACTTATTACACTTATTATTATCAATCTAACTCATATTATTAGCCATATTATGCTTATGTGATCGATAGAACGACAATTACTATACTTATTACTCTTATTATTATCAATCTAACTCATATTATTAGCCATGTAATGCTTATATGATCGAAAGAACGACAATTACTATACTCACTACTCTTATTGTTATCAATCTAACTATATATTATTAGCTATATTATGCTTATGTGATCGATAGAACGACATTTACTATACTTATTAGTCTTGTTATTATCAATCTAACTCATATTATTAGCCATATTATGTTTATATGATCGATAGAACGGCAATTACAATACTTATTACACTCACTGTTATCAATCTAACTCATATTATTAACCATATTATGCAAATATGATCGATAGAACGACAATTTCTATACTTATTACTCTTATTATTATCAACCTAACTCATATTATTAGCCATATTATGCTTATGTGATCGATAGAACGACAATTACTATACTTATCACTCTTATTATTATCAATCTAACTCATATTATTAGCCACATTATGCTTGTATGATCGGTAGAACGATAATTACAGTACTTATTACTCTTATTATTATCAATCTAACTCATATTATTAGCCATATTATGCTATGCAATCGATAGAACGACAATTACTATACTTATTACTCTTATTATTATCGATCTAAATCATATCATTAGCCATATTATGTTTATATGATCGACAGAACGACAATTACTATACTTATAACACTCACTATTATCAATCTAACTCATATTATTAGCCATATTATGCTTATATGATCGATAGAATGACAATTACTATACTTTTTACTCATATTATTATCAAACTGAATCATATTATTAGCCATACTATGCTTATATGATCGATAGAACGCCAATTACTATACTCATTAGTCTTATTATTATCAATCTAACTAATATTATTAGCCATATTATGCTTATATGATCGATAGAACGACAATTACTATACTTTTTACTGTTATTAATATCAATCTAACTCATATTATTAGCCATATTATGCTTATATGATCGTTAGAACGATAATTACTATATTTATTACTCTTATTATTATCAATCTAACTCATATTATTAGCCATATTATGCTTATATTATTGATAGAAGGACAATTACTATAGTTGTTACTCTTATTATTATCAATCTAACTCATATTATTAGCCATATTATCCTTATATGATCGATAGAAAGACAATTACTATACTTGTTACTCTTATTATTATCAATTTATCTCATATTATTGGCCATATTATGTGGATATGATCGATAGGACGACAATTACTATACTTATTACTCTTATTATTATCAAACTAACTCATATTATTAACCATATTATGCAGATATGATCGATAGAACGACAATTACTATACTTATTACTCTTACTATTATCAATCTAACTCATATTATTAGCCATATTATGGTTATATTATCGATAGAACGACAATTACTATACTTGTTACTCTTATTATTATCAATCTAACTCATATTATTAGCCATATTATGCTTATATGATCGATAGAACGACAATTACTATACTTATTACTCTTATTATTATCAATCTAACTCATATTATTGGCCATATTATGCTTATATTATCGAAAGAAGGACAATTACTATACTTGTTACGCTTATTATTATCAATCTAACCCATATTATTAGCCATATTATGCTTATATTATTTATAAAAGGACAATTACTATAGTGGTTACTCTTATTATTATCAATCAAACTCATATTATTGGCCATACTATGTGGATATGATCGATAGGACGACAATTACTATACTTATTACTCTTATTATTATCAATCTAACACATATTATTGGCCATATTATGTGGACATGATCGATAGGACGACAATTACCATACTTATTACTCTTATTATTATCAATCTAACTCATATTATTGGCCATATTATGCGGATATGATCGATTGAACGACAATTACTATACTTATTACTCTTATTATTATCAATCTAACTCATATTATTGGGCATATTATGTGGATATGATCGATAGGACGACAATTACTATACTTATTACTCTTATTATTATCAATCTAACTCATATTATTAGCCATATTATGCTTATATTATTGATAGAAGGACAATTACTATAGTTGTTACTCTTATTATTATCAATCTAACTCATATTATTAGCCATATTATGCTTATATGATCGATAGAAAGACAATTACTATACTTGTTACTCTTATTATTATCAATCTAACTCATATTATTGGCCATATTATGTGGATATGATCGATAGGACGACAATTACTATACTTCTTACTCTTATTATTATCAATCTATCTCATATTATTAGCCATATTATGCTTATATTATTGATAGAAGGACAATTACTATACTTGTTACTCTTATTATTATCAATCTAACTCATATTATTGGCCATATTATGCTTATATTATCGAAAGAAGGACAATTACTATACTTGTTACGCTTATTATTATCAATCTAACTCATATTATTAGCCATATTATGCTTATATTATTGATAGAAGGACAATTACTATAGTTGTTACTCTTATTATTATCAATCTAACTCATATTATTAGCCATATTATGCTTATATGATCGATAGAACGACAATTACTATACTTATTACTCTTATTATTATCAATCTAACTCATATTATTGGCCATATTATGCTTATATTATCGAAAGAAGGACAATTACTATACTTGTTACGCTTATTATTATCAATCTAACTCATATTATTAGCCATATTATGCTTATATTATTGATAGAAGGACAATTACTATAGTTGTTACTCTTATTATTATCAATCTAACTCATATTATTAGCCATATTATGCTTATATGATCGATAGAAAGACAATTACTATACTTGTTACTCTTATTATTATCAATCTATCTCATATTATTGGCCATATTATGTGGATATGATCGATAGGACGACAATTACTATACTTATTACTCTTATTATTATCAAACTAACTCATATTATTAACCATATTATGCAGATATGATCGATAGAACGACAATTACTATACTTATTACTCTTACTATTATCAATCTAACTCGTATTATTAGCCATATTATGCTTATATTATCGATAGAACGACAATTACTATACTTGTTACTCTTATTATTATCAATCTAACTCATATTATTAGCCATATTATGCTTATATGATCGATAGAACGACAATTACTATACTTATTACTCTTATTATTATCAATCTAACTCATATTATTGGCCATATTATGCTTATATTATCAAAAGAAGGACAATTACTATACTTGTTACGCTTATTATTATCAATCTAACTCATATTATTAGCCATATTATGCTTATATTATTTATAAAAGGACAATTACTATAGTTGTTACTCTTATTATTATCAATCAAACTCATATTATTGGCCATACTATGTGGATATGATCGATAGGACGACAATTACTATACTTATTACTCTTATTATTATCAATCTAACTCATATTATTGGCCATATTATGTGGATATGATCGATAGGACGACAATTACCATACTTATTACTCTTATTATTATCAATCTAACTCATATTATTGGCCATATTATGCGGATATGATCGATTGAACGACAATTACTATACTTATTACTCTTATTATTATCAATCTAACTCATATTATTGGCCATATTATGTGGATATGATCGATAGGACGACAATTACTATACTCATTACTCTTATTATTATCAGTCTAACTCATATTATTAACCATATTATGCTTATATTATCGATAGAACGGCAATTGCTATACTTGTTACTCTTATTATTATCAATCTAACTCATATTATTAGCCATATTATGCTTATATGATCGATAGAACGACAATTACTATACTTGTTACTCTTATTATTATCAATCTAACTCATATTATTAGCCATATTATGCTTATATGATCGATAGAACGACAATTACTATACTTATTACTCTTATTATTATCAATCTAACTCATATTATTAGCCATATTATGCTTATATGATGGATAGAACGACAATTACTATACTTATTACTCTTATCATTATCAATCGATCTCATATTATTAGCCATACTATGCATATATGATCGACAGAACGACAATTACTATACTTATTACACTCACTATTATCAATCTAACTCATATTATTAGCCATATTATGCTTATATGATCGATAGAACGACAATTACTATACTTTTTACTCTTATTAATATCAATCTAACTCATATTATTAGCCATATTATGCTTATATGATCGGTAGAACGATAATTCCTATACTTATTACTCTTATTATTATCAATCTAACTCATATTATTAGCCACATTATGCTTGTATGATCGGTAGAACGATAATTACAGTACTTATTACTCTTATTATTATCAATCTAACTCATATTATTAGCCATATTATGCTTATATGATCGACAGAACGACAACTACTATACTTATTACACTCACTGTTATCAATCTAACTCATATTATTAACCATATTATGCAAATATGATCGATAGAACGACAATTTCTATACTTATTACTCTTATTATTATCAACCTAACACATATTATTAGCCATATTATGATTATATGATCGATAGAACGACAATTACTATACTCATTACTCTTATTATTATCAATCTAACTCATATTATTAGCCATTTTATGCTTATATGATCGATAGAACGACAATTACTATACTTATTACTCTTATTATTACCAATCTAACTCATATTATTAGCCATATTATGCTTATATGATCGACAGAACGACAATTACTATACTTATTGCACTCACTATTATTAATCTAACTCATATTATTAGCAATACTATGCTTATATGATCGATAGAACGACAATTACTATACTTATTACTCTTATTATTATCAATCTAACTCATATTATTAGCCATACTATGCTTATATGATCGATAGAACGACAATTACTATACCTATTAGTCTTGTTATTATCAATCTAACTCATATTATTAACTAAATTATGCTTATATGAGCAATAGAACTACAATTACTATACTAATTACACTCACTATTATCAATCTAACTCATATTATTAACCATATTATGCTTATATGAGCAATAGAACTCCAGTTACTATACTTATTACACTCACTATTATCAATCTAACTCATATTATTCGCCATATTATGCTTATATGATCGGTGGAACGATAATTACTATACTTATTACACTTATTATTATCAATCTAACTCATATTATTAGCCATATTATGCTTATGTGATCGATAGAACGACAATTACTATACTTATTACTCTTATTATTATCAATCTAACTCATATTATTAGCCATGTAATGCTTATATGATCGAAAGAACGACAGTAACTATACTCACTACTCTTATTGTTATCAATCTAACTATATATTATTAGCTATATTCTGCTTATGTGATCGATAGAACGACATTTACTATACTTATTAGTCTTGTTATTATCAATCTAACTCATATTATTAGCCATATTATGTTTATATGATCGATAGAACGGCAATTACAATACTTATTACACTCACTGTTATCAATCTAACTCATATTATTAACCATATTATGCAAATATGATCGATAGAACGACAATTTCTATACTTATTACTCTTATTATTATCAACCTAACTCATATTATTAGCCATATTATGCTTATGTGATCGATAGAACGAAAATTACTATACTTATCACTCTTATTATTATCAATCTAACTCATATTATTAGCCACATTATGCTTGTATGATCGGTAGAACGATAATTACAGTACTTATTACTCTTATTATTATCAATCTAACTCATATTATTAGCCATATTATGCTATGCAATCGATAGAACGACAATTACTATACTTATTACTCTTATTATTATCGATCTAAATCATATCATTAGCCATATTATGTTTATATGATCGACAGAACGACAATTACTATACTTATAACACTCACTATTATCAATCTAACTCATATTATTAGCCATATTATGCTTATATGATCGATAGAATGACAATTACTATACTTTTTACTCATATTATTATCAAACTGAATCATATTATTAGCCATACTATGCTTATATGATCGATAGAACGCCAATTACTATACTCATTAGTCTTATTATTATCAATCTAACTAATATTATTAGCCATATTATGCTTATATGATCGATAGAACGACAATTACTATACTTTTTACTGTTATTAATATCAATCTAACTCATATTATTAGCCATATTATGCTTATATGATCGTTAGAACGATAATTACTATATTTATTACTCTTATTATTATCAATCTAACTCATATTATTAGCCATATTATGCTTATATTATTGATAGAAGGACAATTACTATAGTTGTTACTCTTATTATTATCAATCTAACTCATATTATTAGCCATATTATCCTTATATGATCGATAGAAAGACAATTACTATACTTGTTACTCTTATTATTATCAATTTATCTCATATTATTGGCCATATTATGTGGATATGATCGATAGGACGACAATTACTATACTTATTACTCTTATTATTATCAAACTAACTCATATTATTAACCATATTATGCAGATATGATCGATAGAACGACAATTACTATACTTATTACTCTTACTATTATCAATCTAACTCATATTATTAGCCATATTATGGTTATATTATCGATAGAACGACAATTACTATACTTGTTACTCTTATTATTATCAATCTAACTCATATTATTAGCCATATTATGCTTATATGATCGATAGAACGACAATTACTATACTTATTACTCTTATTATTATCAATCTAACTCATATTATTGGCCATATTATGCTTATATTATCGAAAGAAGGACAATTACTATACTTGTTACGCTTATTATTATCAATCTAACCCATATTATTAGCCATATTATGCTTATATTATTTATAAAAGGACAATTACTATAGTGGTTACTCTTATTATTATCAATCAAACTCATATTATTGGCCATACTATGTGGATATGATCGATAGGACGACAATTACTATACTTCTTACTCTTATTATTATCAATCTAACTCATATTATTGGCCATATTATGTGGACATGATCGATAGGACGACAATTACCATACTTATTACTCTTATTATTATCAATCTAACTCATATTATTGGCCATATTATGCGGATATGATCGATTGAACGACAATTACTATACTTATTACTCTTATTATTATCAATCTAACTCATATTATTGGGCATATTATGTGGATATGATCGATAGGACGACAATTACTATACTTATTACTCTTATTATTATCAATCTAACTCATATTATTAGCCATATTATGCTTATATTATTGATAGAAGGACAATTACTATAGTTGTTACTCTTATTATTATCAATCTAACTCATATTATTAGCCATATTATGCTTATATGATCGATAGAAAGACAATTACTATACTTGTTACTCTTATTATTATCAATCTAACTCATATTATTGGCCATATTATGTGGATATGATCGATAGGACGACAATTACTATACTTCTTACTCTTATTATTATCAATCTATCTCATATTATTAGCCATATTATGCTTATATTATTGATAGAAGGACAATTACTATACTTGTTACTCTTATTATTATCAATCTAACTCATATTATTGGCCATATTATGCTTATATTATCGAAAGAAGGACAATTACTATACTTGTTACGCTTATTATTATCAATCTAACTCATATTATTAGCCATATTATGCTTATATTATTGATAGAAGGACAATTACTATAGTTGTTACTCTTATTATTATCAATCTAACTCATATTATTAGCCATATTATGCTTATATGATCGATAGAACGACAATTACTATACTTATTACTCTTATTATTATCAATCTAACTCATATTATTGGCCATATTATGCTTATATTATCGAAAGAAGGACAATTACTATACTTGTTACGCTTATTATTATCAATCTAACTCATATTATTAGCCATATTATGCTTATATTATTGATAGAAGGACAATTACTATAGTTGTTACTCTTATTATTATCAATCTAACTCATATTATTAGCCATATTATGCTTATATGATCGATAGAAAGACAATTACTATACTTGTTACTCTTATTATTATCAATCTATCTCATATTATTGGCCATATTATGTGGATATGATCGATAGGACGACAATTACTATACTTATTACTCTTATTATTATCAAACTAACTCATATTATTAACCATATTATGCAGATATGATCGATAGAACGACAATTACTATACTTATTACTCTTACTATTATCAATCTAACTCATATTATTAGCCATATTATGCTTATATTATCGATAGAACGACAATTACTATACTTGTTACTCTTATTATTATCAATCTAACTCATATTATTAGCCATATTATGCTTATATGATCGATAGAACGACAATTACTATACTTATTACTCTTATTATTATCAATCTAACTCATATTATTGGCCATATTATGCTTATATTATCAAAAGAAGGACAATTACTATACTTGTTACGCTTATTATTATCAATCTAACTCATATTATTAGCCATATTATGCTTATATTATTTATAAAAGGACAATTACTATAGTTGTTACTCTTATTATTATCAATCAAACTCATATTATTGGCCATACTATGTGGATATGATCGATAGGACGACAATTACTATACTTATTACTCTTATTATTATCAATCTAACTCATATTATTGGCCATATTATGTGGATATGATCGATAGGACGACAATTACCATACTTATTACTCTTATTATTATCAATCTAACTCATATTATTGGCCATATTATGCGGATATGATCGATTGAACGACAATTACTATACTTATTACTCTTATTATTATCAATCTAACTCATATTATTGGCCATATTATGTGGATATGATCGATAGGACGACAATTACTATACTCATTACTCTTATTATTATCAGTCTAACTCATATTATTAACCATATTATGCTTATATTATCGATAGAACGGCAATTGCTATACTTGTTACTCTTATTATTATCAATCTAACTCATATTATTAGCCATATTATGCTTATATGATCGATAGAACGACAATTACTATACTTGTTACTCTTATTATTATCAATCTAACTCATATTATTAGCCATATTATGCTTATATGATCGATAGAACGACAATTACTATACTTATTACTCTTATTATTATCAATCTAACTCATATTATTAGCCATATTATGCTTATATGATGGATAGAACGACAATTACTATACTTATTACTCTTATCATTATCAATCGATCTCATATTATTAGCCATACTATGCATATATGATCGACAGAACGACAATTACTATACTTATTACACTCACTATTATCAATCTAACTCATATTATTAGCCATATTATGCTTATATGATCGATAGAACGACAATTACTATACTTTTTACTCTTATTAATATCAATCTAACTCATATTATTAGCCATATTATGCTTATATGATCGGTAGAACGATAATTCCTATACTTATTACTCTTATTATTATCAATCTAACTCATATTATTAGCCACTTTATGCTTGTATGATCGGTAGAACGATAATTACAGTACTTATTACTCTTATTATTATCAATCTAACTCATATTATTAGCCATATTATGCTTATATGATCGACAGAACGACAACTACTATACTTATTACACTCACTGTTATCAATCTAACTCATATTATTAACCATATTATGCAAATATGATCGATAGAACGACAATTTCTATACTTATTACTCTTATTATTATCAACCTAACACATATTATTAGCCATATTATGATTATATGATCGATAGAACGACAATTACTATACTCATTACTCTTATTATTATCAATCTAACTCATATTATTAGCCATTTTATGCTTATATGATCGATAGAACGACAATTACTATACTTATTAC
>NW_027473723.1:123888-164600 GCF_050947335.1 Megachile rotundata | reverse complement strand
TATTCTTAGTACACTTGCTATTATCAATCTAACTCATATTATTAGCCATATTATGCTTATATGATCGATTGAACGAGGATTACTGTACTTATTACTCTTATTATTACCAATCTAACTCATATTATTAGCCATATTATGCTTATATTATCGATAGAACGTCAATTACTATACTTGTTGCTCTTATTATTATCAATCTAACTGATATTATTAGCCATATTATGCTTATATGATCGATTGAACGACAATTTCTATACTTGTTACTCTCATTACTATCAATCTAACTCATATTATTAGCCATATTATGCTTATATGATCGATTGAACGACAATTACTATACTTGTTACTCTTATTATTACCAATCTAACTCATATTATTAGCCATATTATGCTTATATGATCGATTGAATGACAATTACTATACTTATTATTGTTATTATTATCAATCTACCTCATATTATTAGCCATATTATGCTTATATGATCGATATAATGACAATTACTATTCTTATTACTGTTATTATTATCAATCTAACTCATATTAGTAGCCATATTATGCTTATATGATCGACAGAATGACAGTTACTATGCTTAGTACTTTTACTGTTGTCAATCTAACTCATATTATTAGCCATATTATGCTTATATTGTCGATAGAACGACAATAACTATACTTGTTACTGTTATTATTATCAATCTAACTCATATTATTAGAAATATTAAGCTTATATGATCTATAGAACGACAATTACTATACTTATTACGCTTATTATTATCAATCTAACTCATATTATTGGCCATATTATGCTTATATGATCGATAGAACGACAATTACTATACTTATTACCCTTATTATTATCAATATAACTCATATTATTGGCCATATTATGTGGATATGATCGATAGGACGACAATTACTATACTCATTACTTTTATCATTATCAATCTAACTCATATTATTAGCCATATTATGCTTATATTATCGATAGAACGACAATAACTATACTTGTTACTCTTATTATTATCAATCTAACTCATATTATTAGAAATATTAAGCTTATATGATCGATAGAACGACAATTACTATACTTATTACTCTTATTATTATCAATCTAACTCATATTATTTGCCATATTATGCTTATATGATCGATAGAACGACAATTACTATACTTATTACCCTTATTATTATCAATATAACTCATATTATTGGCCATATTATATGGATATGATCGATAGGACGACAATTACTATACTCATTACTCTTATTATTATCAATCTAACTCATATTATTAACCATTTAATGCAGATATGATCGATTGAACGATAATTACTATACTTATTACTGTTATTATTATCAATCTAACTCATATTATTGGCCATATTATGCAGATATGATCGATAGAGCGACAATTACTATACTTATTACTCTTACTATTATCAATCTAACTCATATTATTAGCCATATTATGCTTATATGATCGATTGAACGACAATAGTTATACTTGTTACTCTTATTATTATCAATCTAACTCATATTATTAGAAATATTAAGCTTATATGATCGATTGAACGACAATTACTATACGTGTTACTCTTATTGTTATCAATCTAACTCATACTATTAGCCATATTATGCTTATAGGATCGATAGAACGACAATAATTATACTTGTTACTCTTATTATTATCAATCTAACTCATATTATTAGCCATATTATGCTTTTATTATCGATAGAACGACAATTACTATACTTGTTACTCATATTATTATCAATCTAACTCATATTATTAGCCATATTATGCTTATATGATCGATAGAATGGCAATTACTATACATATTACTCTTACTTTTATCAATCTAACTCATAATATTAGCCATATTATGTTTATATGATCGATAGAACGACAATTACTATACATATTACTCTTATTATTATCAATCTAACTCATATTATTAGCCATATTATGCTTATATGATCGATAGAACGACAATTACTATACTTATTACCCTTATTATTATCAATCTAACTCATATTATTGGCCATATTATGCAGATATGATCGATAGAACTACAATTACTATGCTTAGTACACTTGCTATTATCAATCTAACTCATATTATTAGCCATATTATGTTTATATGATCGATTGAACGAGGAGTACTGTACTTATTACTCTTATTATTACCAATCTAACTCATATTATTAGCCATACTATGCTTATATTATCGATAGAACGTCAATTACTATACTTGTTGCTCTTATTATTATCAATCTAACTCATATTATTAGCCATATTATGCTTATATGATCGATTGAACGACAATTTCTATACTTGTTACTCTCATTACTATCAATCTAACTCATATTATTAGCCATATTATGCTTATATGATCGATTGAACGACAATTACTATACTTGTTGCTCTCATTATTATCAATCTAACTCATATTATTAGCCATATTGTGCTTATATGATCGACAGAACGACAATTACTATACTTATTATTGTTATTATTATCAATCTAACTCATATTATTAGCCATATTATGCTTATATGATCGATATAATGACAATTACTATTCTTATTACTGTTATTATTATCAATCTAACTCATATTATTAGCCATATTATGCTTATATGATCGACAGAATGACAGTTACTATACTTAGTACTCTTACTGTTGTCAATCTAACTCATATTATTAGCCATATTATGCTTATATTGTCGATAGAACGACAATAACTATACTTGTTACTATTATTATTATCAATCTAACTCATATTATTAGAAATATTAAGCTTATATGATCGATAGAACGACAATTACTATACTTATTACTCTTATTATTATCAATCTAACTCATATTATTAGCCATATTATGCTTATATGATCGATTGAACGATAATAACTATACTTGTTACTCTTATTATTATCAATCTAACTCATATTATTAGAAATATTAAGCTTATATGATCGATTGAACGACAATTACTATACGTGTTACTCTTATTGTTATTAATCTAACTCATACTATTAGCCATATTATGCTTATAGGATCGATAGAACGACAATTACTATACTTCTTACTCTTATTATTATCAATCTAACTCATATTATTAGCCATATTATGCTTATACGATCGATAGGACGACAATTACTATACTCATTACTCTTACTATTATCAATCTAACTCATATTATTAACCATATTATGCAGATATGATCGATAGAACGACAATTACTATACTTATTACTCTTATTCTTATCAATCTAACTCATATTATTAGCCATATTATGCTTATATGATCGATAGAACGACAATTACTATACTTATTACTCTTATTATTATCAATCTAACTCATATTATTGGCCATATTATGTGGATATGATCGATAGGACGACAATTACTATACTCATTACTTTTATTATTATCAATCTAACTCATATTATTCACCATATTATGCAGATATGATCGATAGAGCGACAATTACTATACTTATTACTCTTATTATTATCAATCTAACTCATATTATTAGCCATATTATGCTTATATGATCGATTGAACGACAATAATTATACTTGTTACTCTTATTATTATCAATCTAACTCATATTATTAGAAATATTAAGCTTATATGATCGATTGAACGACAATTACTATACTTATTACTCTTACTATTATCAATCTAACTCATATTATTAGCCATATTATGCTTATATTATCGATAGAGCGACAATTACTGTACTTGTTACTCTTATTATTATCAATCTAACTCATATTATTAGCCATATTATGCTTTTATTATCGATAGAACGACAATTACTATACTTGTTACTCATATTATTATCAATCTAACTCATATTATTAGCCATATTATGCTTATATGATCGATAGACTGGCAATTACTATACATATTACTCTTACTTTTATCAATCTAACTCATAATATTAGCCATATTATGTTTATATGATCGATAGAACGACAATTACTATACATATTACTATTATTATTATCAATCTAACTCATATTATTAGCCATATTATGCTTATATGATCGATAGAACGACAATTACTATACTTATTACCCTTATTATTATCAATCTAACTCATATTATTGGCCATATTATGCAGATATGATCGATAGAACTACAATTACTATTCTTAGTACACTTGCTACTATCAATCTAACTCATATTATTAGCCATATTATGCTTATATGATCGATTGAACGAGGATTACTGTACTTATTACTCTTATTATTACCAATCTAACTCATATTATTAGCCATATTATGCTTAGATTATCGATAGAACGTCAATTACTATACTTGTTGCTCTTATTATTATCAATCTAACTCATATTATTAGAAATATTAAGCTTATATGATCGATAGAACGACAATTACTATACTTATTACTCTTATTATTATCAATCTAACTCATATTATTTGCCATATTATGCTTATATGATCGATAGAACGACAATTACTATACTTATTACCCTTATTATTATCAATATAACTCATATTATTGGCCATATTATATGGATATGATCGATAGGACGACAATTACTATACTCATTACTCTTATTATTATCAATCTAACTCATATTATTAACCATTTAATGCAGATATGATCGATTGAACGATAATTACTATACTTATTACTGTTATTATTATCAATCTAACTCATATTATTGGCCATATTATGCAGATATGATCGATAGAGCGACAATTACTATACTTATTACTCTTACTATTATCAATCTAACTCATATTATTAGCCATATTATGCTTATATGATCGATTGAACGACAATAGTTATACTTGTTACTCTTATTATTATCAATCTAACTCATATTATTAGAAATATTAAGCTTATATGATCGATTGAACGACAATTACTATACGTGTTACTCTGATTGTTATCAATCTAACTCATACTATTAGCCATATTATGCTTATAGGATCGATAGAACGACAATAATTATACTTGTTACTCTTATTATTATCAATCTAACTCATATTATTAGCCATATTATGCTTTTATTATCGATAGAACGACAATTACTATACTTGTTACTCATATTATTATCAATCTAACTCATATTATTAGCCATATTATGCTTATATGATCGATAGAATGGCAATTACTATACATATTACTCTTACTTTTATCAATCTAACTCATAATATTAGCCATATTATGTTTATATGATCGATAGAACGACAATTACTATACATATTACTCTTATTATTATCAATCTAACTCATATTATTAGCCATATTATGCTTATATGATCGATAGAACGACAATTACTATACTTATTACACTTATTATTATCAATCTAACTCATATTATTGGCCATATTATGCAGATATGATCGATAGAACTACAATTACTATTCTTAGTACACTTGCTATTATCAATCTAACTCATATTATTAGCCATATTATGTTTATATGATCGATTGAACGAGGAGTACTGTACTTATTACTCTTATTATTACCAATCTAACTCATATTATTAGCCATACTATGCTTATATTATCGATAGAACGTCAATTACTATACTTGTTGCTCTTATTATTATCAATCTAACTCATATTATTAGCCATATTATGCTTATATGATCGATTGAACGACAATTTCTATACTTGTTACTCTCATTACTATCAATCTAACTCATATTATTAGCCATATTATGCTTATATGATCGATTGAACGACAATTACTATACTTGTTGCTCTCATTATTATCAATCTAACTCATATTATTAGCCATATTGTGCTTATATGATCGACAGAACGACAATTACTATACTTATTATTGTTATTATTATCAATCTAACTCATATTATTAGCCATATTATGCTTATATGATCGATATAATGACAATTACTATTCTTATTACTGTTATTATTATCAATCTAACTCATATTATTAGCCATATTATGCTTATATGATCGACAGAATGACAGTTACTATGCTTAGTACTCTTACTGTTGTCAATCTAACTCATATTATTAGCCATATTATGCTTATATTGTCGATAGAACGACAATAACTATACTTGTTACTATTATTATTATCAATCTAACTCATATTATTAGAAATATTAAGCTTATATGATCGATAGAACGACAATTACTATACTTATTACTCTTATTATTATCAATCTAACTCATATTATTGGCCATATTATGTGGATATGACCGATAGGACGACAATTACTATACACATTACTCTTATTATTATCAATCTAACTCATATTATTCACCATATTATGCAGATATGATCGATAGAGCGACAATTACTATACTTATTACTCTTATTATTATCAATCTAACTCATACTATTAGCCATATTATGCTTATACGATCGATAGGACGACAATTACTATACTCATTACTCTTACTATTATCAATCTAACTCATATTATTAACCATATTATGCAGATATGATCGATAGAACGACAATTACTATACTTATTACTCTTATTATTATCAATCTAACTCATATTATTAGCCATATTATGCTTATATGATCGATAGAACGACAATTACTATACTTATTACTCTTATTATTATCAATCTAACTCATATTATTGGCCATATTATGTGGATATGATCGATAGGACGACAATTACTATACTCATTACTTTTATTATTATCAATCTAACTCATATTATTCACCATATTATGCAGATATGATCGATAGAGCGACAATTACTATACTTATTACTCTTATTATTATCAATCTAACTCATATTATTAGCCATATTATGCTTATATGATCGATTGAACGACAATAATTATACTTGTTACTCTTATTATTATCAATCTAACTCATATTATTAGAAATATTAAGCTTATATGATCGATTGAACGACAATTACTATACTTATTACTCTTACTATTATCAATCTAACTCATATTATTAGCCATATTATGCTTATATTATCGATAGAGCGACAATTACTATACTTGTTACTCTTATTATTATCAATCTAACTCATATTATTAGCCATATTATGCTTTTATTATCGATAGAACGACAATTACTATACTTGTTACTCATATTATTATCAATCTAACTCATATTATTAGCCATATTATGCTTATATGATCGATAGACTGGCAATTACTATACATATTACTCTTACTTTTATCAATCTAACTCATAATATTAGCCATATTATGTTTATATGATCGATAGAACGACAATTACTATACATATTACTATTATTATTATCAATCTAACTCATATTATTAGCCATATTATGCTTATATGATCGATAGAACGACAATTACTATACTTATTACCCTTATTATTATCAATCTAACTCATATTATTGGCCATATTATGCAGATATGATCGATAGAACTACAATTACTATTCTTAGTACACTTGCTATTATCAATCTAACTCATATTATTAGCCATATTATGCTTATATGATCGATTGAACGAGGATTACTGTACTTATTACTCTTATTATTACCAATCTAACTCATATTATTAGCCATATTATGCTTATATGATCGACAGAATGACAGTTACTATACTTAGTACTCTTACTGTTGTCAATCTAACTCATATTATTAACCATATTATGCAGATATGATCGATAGAACGACAATTACTATACTTATTACTCTTACTATTATCAATCTAACTCATATTATTAGCGATATTATGCTTATATGATCGATTGAACGACAATTACTATACATAATACTCTTATTATTATCAATCTAACTCATATTATTGGCCATATTATGTGGATATGATCGATAGGACGACAATTACTATACTCATTACTCTTATTATTATCAATCTAACTCATATTATTCACCATATTATGCAGATATGATCGATAGAGCGACAATTACTATACTTATTACTCTTACTTTTATCAATCTAACTCATATTATTAGCCATATTATGCTTATATGATCGATTGAACGACAATTACTATACTTGTTACTCTCATTATTATCAATCTAACTCATATTATTAGCCATATTATGTTTATATGATCGATAGAACGACAATTACTATACTTATTATTGTTATTATTATCAATCTAACTCATATTATTAGCCATATTATGCTTATATGATCGATATAATGACAATTACTATTCTTATTACTGTTATTATTATCAATCTAACTCATATTATTAGCCATATTATGCTTATATGATCGACAGAATGACAGTTACTATGCTTAGTACTCTTACTGTTGTCAATCTAACTCATATTATTAGCCATATTATGCTTATATTGTCGATAGAACGACAATAACTATACTTGTTACTATTATTATTATCAATCTAACTCATATTATTAGAAATATTAAGCTTATATGATCGATAGAACGACAATTACTATACTTATTACTCTTATTATTATCAATCTAACTCATATTATTGGCCATATTATGTGGATATGATCGATAGGACGACAATTACTATACACATTACTCTTATTATTATCAATCTAACTCATATTATTCACCATATTATGCAGATATGATCGATAGAGCGACAATTACTATACTTATTACTCTTATTATTATCAATCTAACTCATACTATTAGCCATATTATGCTTATACGATCGATAGGACGACAATTACTATACTCATTACTCTTACTATTATCAATCTAACTCATATTATTAACCATATTATGCAGATATGATCGATAGAACGACAATTACTATACTTATTACTCTTATTATTATCAATCTAACTCATATTATTAGCCATATTATGCTTATATGATCGATAGAACGACAATTACTATACTTATTACTCTTATTATTATCAATCTAACTCATATTATTGGCCATATTATGTGGATATGATCGATAGGACGACAATTACTATACTCATTACTTTTATTATTATCAATCTAACTCATATTATTCACCATATTATGCAGATATGATCGATAGAGCGACAATTACTATACTTATTACTCTTATTATTATCAATCTAACTCATATTATTAGCCATATTATGCAGATATGATCGATAGAACTACAATTACTATTCTTAGTACACTTGCTATTATCAATCTAACTCATATTATTAGCCATATTATGTTTATATGATCGATTGAACGAGGAGTACTGTACTTATTACTCTTATTATTACCAATCTAACTCATATTATTAGCCATACTATGCTTATATTATCGATAGAACGTCAATTACTATACTTGTTGCTCTTATTATTATCAATCTAACTCATATTATTAGCCATATTATGCTTATATGATCGATTGAACGACAATTTCTATACTTGTTACTCTCATTACTATCAATCTAACTCATATTATTAGCCATATTATGCTTATATGATCGATTGAACGACAATTACTATACTTGTTGCTCTCATTATTATCAATCTAACTCATATTATTAGCCATATTGTGCTTATATGATCGACAGAACGACAATTACTATACTTATTATTGTTATTATTATCAATCTAACTCATATTATTAGCCATATTATGCTTATATGATCGATATAATGACAATTACTATTCTTATTACTGTTATTATTATCAATCTAACTCATATTATTAGCCATATTATGCTTATATGATCGACAGAATGACAGTTACTATGCTTAGTACTCTTACTGTTGTCAATCTAACTCATATTATTAGCCATATTATGCTTATATTGTCGATAGAACGACAATAACTATACTTGTTACTATTATTATTATCAATCTAACTCATATTATTAGAAATATTAAGCTTATATGATCGATAGAACGACAATTACTATACTTATTACTCTTATTATTATCAATCTAACTCATATTATTGGCCATATTATGTGGATATGATCGATAGGACGACAATTACTATACACATTACTCTTATTATTATCAATCTAACTCATATTATTCACCATATTATGCAGATATGATCGATAGAGCGACAATTACTATACTTATTACTCTTATTATTATCAATCTAACTCATACTATTAGCCATATTATGCTTATACGATCGATAGGACGACAATTACTATACTCATTACTCTTACTATTATCAATCTAACTCATATTATTAACCATATTATGCAGATATGATCGATAGAACGACAATTACTATACTTATTACTCTTATTATTATCAATCTAACTCATATTATTAGCCATATTATGCTTATATGATCGATAGAACGACAATTACTATACTTATTACTCTTATTATTATCAATCTAACTCATATTATTGGCCATATTATGTGGATATGATCGATAGGACGACAATTACTATACTCATTACTTTTATTATTATCAATCTAACTCATATTATTCACCATATTATGCAGATATGATCGATAGAGCGACAATTACTATACTTATTACTCTTATTATTATCAATCTAACTCATATTATTAGCCATATTATGCAGATATGATCGATAGAACTACAATTACTATTCTTAGTACACTTGCTATTATCAATCTAACTCATATTATTAGCCATATTATGTTTATATGATCGATTGAACGAGGAGTACTGTACTTATTACTCTTATTATTACCAATCTAACTCATATTATTAGCCATACTATGCTTATATTATCGATAGAACGTCAATTACTATACTTGTTGCTCTTATTATTATCAATCTAACTCATATTATTAGCCATATTATGCTTATATGATCGATTGAACGACAATTTCTATACTTGTTACTCTCATTACTATCAATCTAACTCATATTATTAGCCATATTATGCTTATATGATCGATTGAACGACAATTACTATACTTGTTGCTCTCATTATTATCAATCTAACTCATATTATTAGCCATATTGTGCTTATATGATCGACAGAACGACAATTACTATACTTATTATTGTTATTATTATCAATCTAACTCATATTATTAGCCATATTATGCTTATATGATCGATATAATGACAATTACTATTCTTATTACTGTTATTATTATCAATCTAACTCATATTATTAGCCATATTATGCTTATATGATCGACAGAATGACAGTTACTATGCTTAGTACTCTTACTGTTGTCAATCTAACTCATATTATTAGCCATATTATGCTTATATTGTCGATAGAACGACAATAACTATACTTGTTACTATTATTATTATCAATCTAACTCATATTATTAGAAATATTAAGCTTATATGATCGATAGAACGACAATTACTATACTTATTACTCTTATTATTATCAATCTAACTCATATTATTGGCCATATTATGTGGATATGATCGATAGGACGACAATTACTATACACATTACTCTTATTATTATCAATCTAACTCATATTATTCACCATATTATGCAGATATGATCGATAGAGCGACAATTACTATACTTATTACTCTTATTATTATCAATCTAACTCATACTATTAGCCATATTATGCTTATACGATCGATAGGACGACAATTACTATACTCATTACTCTTACTATTATCAATCTAACTCATATTATTAACCATATTATGCAGATATGATCGATAGAACGACAATTACTATACTTATTACTCTTATTATTATCAATCTAACTCATATTATTAGCCATATTATGCTTATATGATCGATAGAACGACAATTACTATACTTATTACTCTTATTATTATCAATCTAACTCATATTATTGGCCATATTATGTGGATATGATCGATAGGACGACAATTACTATACTCATTACTTTTATTATTATCAATCTAACTCATATTATTCACCATATTATGCAGATATGATCGATAGAGCGACAATTACTATACTTATTACTCTTATTATTATCAATCTAACTCATATTATTAGCCATATTATGCTTATATGATCGATTGAACGACAATAATTATACTTGTTACTCTTATTATTATCAATCTAACTCATATTATTAGAAATATTAAGCTTATATGATCGATTGAACGACAATTACTATACTTATTACTCTTACTATTATCAATCTAACTCATATTATTAGCCATATTATGCTTATATTATCGATAGAGCGACAATTACTATACTTGTTACTCTTATTATTATCAATCTAACTCATATTATTAGCCATATTATGCTTTTATTATCGATAGAACGACAATTACTATACTTGTTACTCATATTATTATCAATCTAACTCATATTATTAGCCATATTATGCTTATATGATCGATAGACTGGCAATTACTATACATATTACTCTTACTTTTATCAATCTAACTCATAATATTAGCCATATTATGTTTATATGATCGATAGAACGACAATTACTATACATATTACTATTATTATTATCAATCTAACTCATATTATTAGCCATATTATGCTTATATGATCGATAGAACGACAATTACTATACTTATACCCTTATTATTATCAATCTAACTCATATTATTGGCCATATTATGCAGATATGATCGATAGAACTACAATTACTATTCTTAGTACACTTGCTATTATCAATCTAACTCATATTATTAGCCATATTATGCTTATATGATCGATTGAACGAGGATTACTGTACTTATTACTCTTATTATTACCAATCTAACTCATATTATTAGCCATATTATGCTTATATGATCGACAGAATGACAGTTACTATACTTAGTACTCTTACTGTTGTCAATCTAACTCATATTATTAACCATATTATGCAGATATGATCGATAGAACGACAATTACTATACTTATTACTCTTACTATTATCAATCTAACTCATATTATTAGCAATATTATGCTTATATGATCGATTGAACGACAATTACTATACATAATACTCTTATTATTATCAATCTAACTCATATTATTGGCCATATTATGTGGATATGATCGATAGGACGACAATTACTATACTCATTACTCTTATTATTATCAATCTAACTCATATTATTCACCATATTATGCAGATATGATCGATAGAGCGACAATTACTATACTTATTACTCTTACTTTTATCAATCTAACTCATATTATTAGCCATATTATGCTTATATGATCGATTGAACGACAATTACTATACTTGTTACTCTCATTATTATCAATCTAACTCATATTATTAGCCATATTATGTTTATATGATCGATAGAACGACAATTACTATACTTATTATTGTTATTATTATCAATCTAACTCATATTATTAGCCATATTATGCTTATATGATCGATATAATGACAATTACTATTCTTATTACTGTTATTATTATCAATCTAACTCATATTATTAGCCATATTATGCTTATATGATCGACAGAATGACAGTTACTATGCTTAGTACTCTTACTGTTGTCAATCTAACTCATATTATTAGCCATATTATGCTTATATTGTCGATAGAACGACAATAACTATACTTGTTACTATTATTATTATCAATCTAACTCATATTATTAGAAATATTAAGCTTATATGATCGATAGAACGACAATTACTATACTTATTACTCTTATTATTATCAATCTAACTCATATTATTGGCCATATTATGTGGATATGATCGATAGGACGACAATTACTATACACATTACTCTTATTATTATCAATCTAACTCATATTATTCACCATATTATGCAGATATGATCGATAGAGCGACAATTACTATACTTATTACTCTTATTATTATCAATCTAACTCATACTATTAGCCATATTATGCTTATACGATCGATAGGACGACAATTACTATACTCATTACTCTTACTATTATCAATCTAACTCATATTATTAACCATATTATGCAGATATGATCGATAGAACGACAATTACTATACTTATTACTCTTATTATTATCAATCTAACTCATATTATTAGCCATATTATGCTTATATGATCGATAGAACGACAATTACTATACTTATTACTCTTATTATTATCAATCTAACTCATATTATTGGCCATATTATGTGGATATGATCGATAGGACGACAATTACTATACTCATTACTTTTATTATTATCAATCTAACTCATATTATTCACCATATTATGCAGATATGATCGATAGGGCGACAATTACTATACTTATTACTCTTATTATTATCAATCTAACTCATATTATTAGCCATATTATGCTTATATGATCGATTGAACGACAATAATTATACTTGTTACTCTTATTATTATCAATCTAACTCATATTATTAGAAATATTAAGCTTATATGATCGATTGAACGACAATTACTATACTTATTACTCTTACTATTATCAATCTAACTCATATTATTAGCCATATTATGCTTATATTATCGATAGAGCGACAATTACTATACTTGTTACTCTTATTATTATCAATCTAACTCATATTATTAGCCATATTATGCTTTTATTATCGATAGAACGACAATTACTATACTTGTTACTCATATTATTATCAATCTAACTCATATTATTAGCCATATTATGCTTATATGATCGATAGACTGGCAATTACTATACATATTACTCTTACTTTTATCAATCTAACTCATAATATTAGCCATATTATGTTTATATGATCGATAGAACGACAATTACTATACATATTACTATTATTATTATCAATCTAACTCATATTATTAGCCATATTATGCTTATATGATCGATAGAACGACAATTACTATACTTATTACCCTTATTATTATCAATCTAACTCATATTATTGGCCATATTATGCAGATATGATCGATAGAACTACAATTACTATTCTTAGTACACTTGCTATTATCAATCTAACTCATATTATTAGCCATATTATGCTTATATGATCGATTGAACGAGGATTACTGTACTTATTACTCTTATTATTACCAATCTAACTCATATTATTAGCCATATTATGCTTATATGATCGACAGAATGACAGTTACTATACTTAGTACTCTTACTGTTGTCAATCTAACTCATATTATTAACCATATTATGCAGATATGATCGATAGAACGACAATTACTATACTTATTACTCTTACTATTATCAATGTAACTCATATTATTAGCGATATTATGCTTATATGATCGATTGAACGACAATTACTATACATAATACTCTTATTATTATCAATCTAACTCATATTATTGGCCATATTATGTGGATATGATCGATAGGACGACAATTACTATACTCATTACTCTTATTATTATCAATCTAACTCATATTATTCACCATATTATGCAGATATGATCGATAGAGCGACAATTACTATACTTATTACTCTTACTTTTATCAATCTAACTCATATTATTAGCCATATTATGTTTATATGATCGATAGAACGACAATTACTATACTTATTATTGTTATTATTATCAATCTAACTCATATTATTAGCCATATTATGCTTATATGATCGATAGAATGACAATTACTATTCTTATTACTGTTATTATTATCAATCTAACTCATATTATTACCCATATTATGCTTATATGATCGATAGAATGACAGTTACTATACTTAGTAATCTTACTGTTGTCAATCTAACTCATGTTATTGGCCATATTATGTGGATATGATCGATAGGACGACAATTACTATACTTATTACTCTTATTATTATCAATCTAACTCATATTATTAGCCATATTATGCTTATATTATCGATAGAACGACAATAACTATACTTGTTTCTCATATTATTATCAATCTAACTCATATTATTAGCGATATTATGCTTATATGATCGATAGAACGACAATTACTATACTTATTACCCTTATTGTTATCAATCTAGCTCATGTTATTGGCCATATTATGTGGATATGATCGATAGGACGACAATTACTATACTTATTACACTTATTATTATCAATCTAACTCATATTATTGGCCATATTATGTGGATATAATCGATAGGAGGACAATTACTATACTCATTACTCTTATTATTATCAATCTAACTCATATTATTCACCATTTTATGCAGATATGATCGATAGAGCGACAATTACATTACTTATTACTCTTATTATTATCAATCTAACTCATATTATTAGCCATATTATGCTTATATGATCGATAGAACGACAATTACTATACTTATTACTCTTATTATTATCAATCTAACTCATATTATTGGCCATATTATGTGGATATGATCGATAGGACGACAATTACTATACTCATTACTTTTATTATTATCAATCTAACTCATATTATTCACCATATTATCCAGATATGATCGATAGAGCGACAATTACTATACTTATTACTCTTATTATTATCAATCTAACTCATATTATTCACCATTTTATGCAGATATGATCGATAGAGCGACAATTACATTACTTATTACTCTTATTATTATCAATCTAACTCATATTATTAGCCATATTATGCTTATATGATCGATAGAACGACAATTACTATACTTATTACTCTTATTATTATCAATCTAACTCATATTATTGGCCATATTATGTGGATATGATCGATAGGACGACAATTACTATACTCATTACTTTTATTATTATCAATCTAACTCATATTATTCACCATATTATCCAGATATGATCGATAGAGCGACAATTACTATACTTATTACTCTTATTATTATCAATCTAACTCATATTATTAGCCATATTATGCTTATATGATCGATTGAACGACAATAATTATACTTGTTACTCTTATTATTATCAATCTAACTCATATTATTAGAAATATTAAGCTTATATGATCGATTGAACGACAATTACTATACTTATTACTCTTACTATTATCAATCTAACTCATATTATTAGCCATATTATGCTTATATTATCGATAGAGCGACAATTACTATACTTGTTACTCTTATTATTATCAATCTAACTCATATTATTAGCCATATTATGCTTATATGATCGATAGAATGGCAATTACTATACATATTTCTCTTACTTTTATCAATCTAACTCATAATATTAGCCATATTATGTTTATATGATCGATAGAACGACAATTACTATACATATTACTCTTATTATTATCAATCTAACTCATATTATTAGCCATATTATGCTTATATGATCGATAGAACGACAATTACTATACTTATTACCCTTATTATTATCAATCTAACTCATATTATTGGCCATATTATGCAGATATGATCGATAGAACTACAATTACTATTCTTAGTACACTTGCTATTATCAATCTAACTCATATTATTAGCCATATTATGCTTATATGATCGATTGAACGAGGATTACTGTACTTATTACTCTTATTATTACCAATCTAACTCATATTATTAGCCATATTATGCTTATATGATCGACAGAATGACAGTTACTATACTTAGTACTCTTACTGTTGTCAATCTAACTCATATTATTAACCATATTATGCAGATATGATCGATAGAACGACAATTACTATACTTATTACTCTTACTATTATCAATCTAACTCATATTATTAGCGATATTATGCTTATATGATCGATTGAACGACAATTACTATACATAATACTCTTATTATTATCAATCTAACTCATGTTATTAGCCATATTATGCTTATATGATCGATAGAACGACAATTACTATACTTATTACCCTTATTGTTATCAATCTAACTCATGTTATTGGCCATATTATGTGGATATGATCGATAGGACGACAATTACTATACTTATTACTCTTATTATTATCAATCTAACTCATATTATTAGCCATATTATGCTTATATTATCGATAGAACGACAATAACTATACTTGTTACTCTTATTATTATCAATCTAACTCATATTATTTTTCATATTATGCTTATATGATCGATAGAACGACAATTACTATACTTATTACTCTTATTATTATCAATCTAACTCATATTATTAGCCATATTATGCTTATATGATCGATAGAACGACAATTACTATACTTATTACTCTTATTATTATCAATCTAACTCATATTATTGGCCATATTATGTGGATATGATCGATAGGACGACAATTACTATACCCATTACTCTTATTATTATCAATCTAACTCATATTATTCACCATATTATGCAGATATGATCGATAGAGCGACAATTACTATACTTATTACTCTTATTATTATCAATCTAACTCATATTATTGGCCATATTATGTGGATATGATCGATAGGACGGCAATTACTATACTTATTACTCTTATTATTATCAATCTAACTCATATTATTAGCCATATTATGCTTATATTATCGATAGAACGACAATAACTATACTTGTTTCTCATATTATTATCAATCTAACTCATATTATTAGCGATATTATGCTTATATGATCGATTGAACGACAATTACTATACATAATACTCTTATTATTATCAATCTAACTCATATTATTAGCCATATTATGCTTATATGATCGATAGAACGACAATTACTATACTTATTACCCTTATTGTTATCAATCTAACTCATGTTATTGGCCATATTATGTGGATATGATCGATAGGACGACAATTACTATACTTATTACACTTATTATTATCAATCTAACTCATATTATTGGCCATATTATGTGGATATAATCGATAGGAGGACAATTACTATACTCATTACTCTTATTATTATCAATCTAACTCATATTATTCACCATATTATGCGGATATGATCGATAGGGCGACAATTACTATACTTATTACTCTTATTATTATCAATCTAACTCATATTATTAGCCATATTATGCTTATATGATCGATAGAACGACAATTACTATACTTATTACTCTTATTATTATCAATCTAACTCATATTATTGGCCATATTATGTGGATATGATCGATAGGACGACAATTACTATACTCATTACTTTTATTATTATCAATCTAACTCATATTATTCACCATATTATCCAGATATGATCGATAGAGCGACAATTACTATACTTATTACTCTTCTTATTATCAATCTAACTCATATTATTAGCCATATTATGCTTATATGATCGATTGAACGACAATAATTATACTTGTTACTCTTATTATTATCAATCCAACTCATTTTATTGGCCATATTATGCAGATATGATCGATAGAACTACAATTACTATTCTTAGTACACTTGCTATTATCAATCTAACTCATATTATTAGCCATATTATGCTTATATGATCGATTGAACGAGGATTACTGTACTTATTACTCTTATTATTACCAATCTAACTCATATTATTAGCCATATTATGCTTATATTATCGATAGAACGTCAATTACTATACTTGTTGCTGTTATTATTATCAATCTAACTCATATTATTAGCCATATTATGCTTATATGATCGATTGAACGACAATTTCTATACTTGTTACTCTCATTACTATCAATCTAACTCATATTATTGGCCATATTATGTGGATATGATCGATAGGAGGACAATTACTATACTCATTACTCTTATTATTATCAATCT
This sequence comes from Megachile rotundata, assembly GCF_050947335.1. Classification (NCBI taxonomy): domain Eukaryota; kingdom Metazoa; phylum Arthropoda; class Insecta; order Hymenoptera; family Megachilidae; genus Megachile; species Megachile rotundata. The sequence continues at coordinate 145,232 of NW_027473723.1, read as the reverse complement.
AACTCATATTATTCACCATATTATGCAGATATGATCGATAGAGCGACAATTACTATACTTATTACTCTTATTATTATCAATCTAACTCATATTATTAGAAATATTAAGCTTCTATGATCGATTGAACGACAATTACTATACTTGTTACTCTTATTGTTATCAATCTAACTCATACTATTAGCCATATTATGCTTATAGGATCGATAGAACGACAATTACTATACTTCTTACTCTTATTATTATCAATCTAACTCATATTATAAGCCATATTATGCTTATATGATCGATAGAACGACAATCACTATACATATTACTCTTATTATTATCAATCTAACTCATATTATTAGCCATATTATGCTTATATGATCGATAGAACGACAATTACTATACTTATTACCCTTATTATTATCAATCTAACTCATATTATTCACCATATTATGCAGATATGATCGATAGAGCGACAATTACTATACTTACTACCCTTATAATTATCAATCTAACTCATATTATTGGCCATATTATGCAGATATGATCGATAGAACTACAATTACTATACTTATTACTCTTATTATTATCAATCTAACTCATATTATTGGCCATATTATGTGGATATGATCGATAGGAGGACAATTACTATACTCATTACTCTTATTATTATCAATCTAACTCATATTATTCACCATATTATGCAGATATGATCGATAGAGCGACAATTACTATACTTATTACTCTTATTATTATCAATCTAACGCATATTATTAGCCATATTATGCTTATATGATCGATTGAACGACAATTACTATACTTGTTACTCTTATTATTACCAATCTAACTCATATTATTAGCCATATGATGCTTATATTATCGATAGAACGTCAATTACTATACTTGTTGCTCTTATTATTATCAATCTAACTCATATTATTAGCCATATTATGCTTATATGATCGATTGAACGACAATTTCTATACTTGTTACTCTCATTACTGTCAAGCTAACTCATATTATTAGCCATATTATGCTTATATGATCGATTGAACGACAATTACTATACTTGTTGCTCTCATTATTATCAATCTAACTCATATTATTAGCCATATTATGCTTATATGATCGATAGAACGACAATTACTATACTTATTATTGTTATTATTATCAATCTAACTCATATTATTAGAAATATTAAGCTTATATGATCGATAGAACGACAATTACTATACTTATTACTCTTATTATTATCAATCTAACTCATATTATTAGCCATATTATGCTTATATGATCGATAAAACGACAATTACTATACTTATTACTCTTATTATTATCAATCTAACTCATATTATTGGCCACATTATGTGGATATGATCGATAGGACGACAATTACTATACTTATTACTCTTATTATTATCAATCTAACTCATATTATTAGCCATATTATGCTTATATGATCGATAGAACGACAATTACTATACTTATTACTCTTATTATTATCAATCTAACTCATATTATTGGCCATATTATGTGGATATGATCGATAGGACGACAATTACTATACTCATTACTTTTATTATTATCAATCTAACTCATATTATTCACCATATTATGCAGATATGATCGATAGAGCGACAATTACTATACTTATTACTCTTATTATTATCAATCTAACTCATATTATTAGCCATATTATGCTTATATGATCGATTGAACGACAATAATTATACTTGTTACTCTTATTATTATCAATCTAACTCATATTATTAGAAATATTAAGCTTATATGATCGATTGAACGACAATTACTATACGTGTTACTCTTATTGTTATCAATCTAACTCATACTATTAGCCATATTATGCTTATAGGATCGATAGAACGACAATTACTATACTTCTTACTCTTATTATTATCAATCTAACTCATATTATTAGCCATATTATGCTTATACGATCGATAGGACGACAATTACTATACTCATTACTCTTACTATTATCAATCTAACTCATATTATTAACCATATTATGCAGATATGATCGATAGAACGACAATTACTATTCTTAGTACTCTTGCTATTATCAATCTAACTCATATTATTAGCCATATTATGCTTCTATGATCGATTGAATGAGGATTACTGTACTTATTACTCTTATTATTACCAATCTAACTCATATTATTAGCCATATTATGCTTATATTATCGATAGAACGTCAATTACTATACTTGTTGCTCTTATTATTATCAATCTAACTCATATTATTAGCCATATTATGCAGATATGATCGATAGAACGACAATTACTATACTTATTACTCTTATTATTATCAATCTAACTCATATTATTCACCATATTATGCAGATATGATCGATAGAGCGACAATTACTATACTTATTACTCTTATTATTATCAATCTAACTCATATTATTAGCCATATTATGCTTATATGATCGATTGAACGACAATAACTATACTTGTTACTCTTATTATTATCAATCTAACTCATATTATTAGAAATATTAAGCTTATATGATCGATTGAACGACACTTACTATACTTGTTACTCTTATTGTTATCAATCTAACACTAACTATTAGCCATATTATGCTTATAGGATCGATAGAACGACAATTACTATACTTCTTACTCTTATTATTATCAATCTAACTCATATTATAAGCCATATTATGCTTATATGATCGATAGAACGACAATTACTATACATATTACTCTTATTATTATCAATCTAACTCATATTATTAGCCATATTATGCTTATATGACCGATAGAACGACAATTACTATACTTATTACCCTTATTATTATCAATCTAACTCATATTATTCACCATATTAAGCAGATATGATCGATAGAGCGACAATTACTATACTTATTACTCTTATTATTACCAATCTAACTCATATTATTAGCCATATTATGCTTATACTATCGATAGAACGTCAATTACTATACTTGTTGCTCTTATTATTATCAATCTAACTCATATTATTAGCCATATTATGCTTATATGATCGATTGAACGACAATTTCTATACCTGTTACTCTCATTACTATCAATCTAACTCATATTATTAGCCATATTATGCTTATATGATCGATTGAACGACAATTACTATACTTGTTGCTCTCATTATTATCAATCTAACTCATAATATTAGCCATATTATGTTTATATGATCGATAGAACGACAATTACTATACATATTACTCTTATTATTATCAATCTAACTCATATTATTAGCCATATTATGCTTATATGATCGATAGAACGACAATTACTATACTTATTACTCTTATTATTATCAATCTAACTCATATTATTGGCCATATTATGTGGATATGATCGATAGGACGACAATTACTATACTCATTACTTTTATTATTATCAATCTAACTCATATTATTCACCATATTATGCAGATATGATCGATAGAGCGACAATTACTATACTTATTACTCTTATTATTATCAATCTAACTCATATTATTAGCGATATTATGCTTATATGATCGATTGAACGACAATAATTATACTTGTTACTCATATTATTATCAATCTAACTCATATTATTAGAAATATTAAGCTTATATGATCGATTGAACGACAATTACTATACGTGTTACTCTTATTGTTATCAATCTAACTCATACTATTAGCCATATTATGCTTATAGGATCGATAGAACGACAATTACTATACTTCTTACTCTTATTATTATCAATCTAACTCATATTATTAGCCATATTATGCTTATACGATCGATAGGACGACAATTACTATACTCATTACTCTTACTATTATCAATCTAACTCATATTATTAACCATATTATGCAGGTATGATCGATAGAACGACAATTACTATACTTAGTACTCTTGCTATTATCAATCTAACTCATATTATTAGCCATATTATGCTTATATGATCGATTGAACGAGGATTACTGTACTTATTACTCTTATTATTACCAATCTAACTCATATTATTAGCCATATTATGCTTATATTATCGATAGAACGTCAATTACTATACTTGTTGCTCTTATTATTATCAATCTAACTCATATTATTAGCCATATTATGCAGATATGATCGATAGAACGACAATTACTATACTTATTACTCTTATTATTATCAATCTAACTCATATTATTGGCCATATTATGTGCATATGATCGATAGGAGGACAATTACTATACTCATTACTCTTATTATTATCAATCTAACTCATATTATTCACCATATTATGCAGATATGATCGATAGAGCGACAATTACTATACTTATTACTCTTATTATTATCAACCTAACTCATATTATTAGCCATATTATGCTTATATGATCGATTGAACGACAATAACTATACTTGTTACTCTTATTATTATCAATCTAACTCATATTATTAGAAATATTAAGCTAATATGATCGATTGAACGACAATTGCTATACTTGTTACTCTTATTGTTATCAATCTAACACATACTATTAGCCATATTATGCTTATAGGATCGATAGAACGACAATTACAATACTTCTTACTCTTATTATTATCAATCTAACTCATATTATAAGCCATATTATGCTTATATGTTCGATAGAACGACAATTACTATACATATTACTCTTATTATTATCAATCTAACTCATATTATTCACCATATTATGCAGATATGATCGATAGAGCGACAATTACTATACTTATTACTCTTATTATTATCAATCTAACTCATATTATTAGCCATAATATGCTTATATGATCGATTGAACGACAATAATTATACTTGTTACTCTTATTATTATCAATCTAACTCATATTATTAGAAATATTAAGCTTATATGATCGATTGAACGACAATTACTATACGTGTTACTCTTATTGTTATCAATCTAACTCATACTATTAGCCATATTATGCTTATAGGATCGATAGAACGACAATTACTATACTTATTACACTTATTATTATCAATCTAACTCATATTATTAGCCACATTATTCTTGTATGATCGGTCGAACGATAATTACTATACTTAATAATCTTATTATTATCAATCTAACTCATTTTATTAGCCATATTACGCTTATATGATCGATAGAACTACAATTACTATACTTATTACTCTTATTATTATCAATCTAGCTCATATTATTAACCATATTATGCAGACATGATCGATAGAACTACAACTACTATACTCATTACTCTTATTATTATCAATCTAACTCATATTATTAGCCATATTATGCTTGTATGATCGGGAGAACGATAATTACTATACTTATTACTCTTATTATTATCAATCTAACTCATATTATTAATCATATTATGCTTATATGAGCAATGGAACTACAATTACTATACTTATTACACTCACTATTATCAATCTAACTCATATTATTAGCCATATTATGCTTATATAATCGATAGAACGACAATTACTATACTCCTTAGGCTTATTATTATCAATCTAACTCATATTATTAGCCATATTATGCTTATATGATCGATAGAACGACAATTTCTATACTTTTTACTCTTATTATTATCAATCTAACTCATATTATTAGCCATATTATGCTTATATGATCGATAGAACGACAATTACTATACTTTTTACTCTTATTATTATCAATCTAACTCACATTATTAGCCATATTATGCTTATATGATCGGTAGAACGATAATTACTATACTTATTACTCTTATTATTATCAATCTAACTCATATTATTAGCCATATTATGCTTATATGATCGGTAGAACGATAATTACTATACTTATTACTCTTATTATTATCAATCTAACTCATATTATTAATCATATTATACTTGTATGAGCAATAGAACTAAAATTACTATACTTATTACACTCGCTATTATCATTCTAACTCATATTATTAGCCATATTATGCTTATATGATCGATAGAACGACAATTACTATACTTTTTACTCTTATTATTATCAATCTAACTCATATTATTAGCCATATTATGCTTATATGATCGGTAGAACGATAATTAATATACTTATTACTCTTATTATTATCAATCTAACTCATATTATTAGCCATACTATGCTTTTATGATCGATAGAACGACAATTACTATACTTATTAGTCTTATTATTATCAATCTAACTCATATTATTAGCCATATTATGCTTATATGAACGATAGAACGACAATTACTATACTTATTACTCTTATTATTATCAATCGAACTCAAATTATTAGCCATATTATGCTTATATGATCGTTAGAACTACAATTACTATACTTATTACTCTTATTATTATCAATCTAGCTCATATTACTAACCATATTATGCAGGCATGATCGATAGAACTACAACTACTATACTCATTACTCTTATTATTATCAATCTAACTCATATTATTAGCCATATTATGCTTGTATGATCGGGAGAACGATAATTACTATACTTATTGCTCTTATTATTATCAATCTAACTCATATTATTAGCCACATTATGCTTATAGGATCGATAGAACTAAAATTACTATACTCATTACTCTTATTATTATCAATCTAACTCATATTATTAGCCATATTATGCTGATATGATCGATAGAACTACAATTACTATACTTATTACTCTTATTATTATCAATCGAACTCATATTATTAGCCATATTATGCTTATATGATCGATAGAACTACAATTACTATACTTATTAGTCTTATTATTATCAATCTAACTCACATTGTTAGCCATATTATGCTTATATGATCGATAGAACGACAATTACTATACTTATTACTCTTATTATTATCAATCTAACTCATATTATTAGCCATATTATGATTATATGATCGGTAGAACGACAATTACTATACTCACTACTCTTATTATTATCAATCTAACTAATATTATTAGCCATATTATGCTTATGTGATCGATAGAACGACAATTACTATACTTATTACTCTTATTATTATCAGTCTAACTCATATTATTTTCCATATTATGCTTATATGCTCGATAGAACGACAATTACTATACTTATTTGTCTTATTATTATCAATCTAACTCATATTATTAGCCATATTATGCTTATATGATCGATAGAACGACAATTACTATACTTTTTACTCTTATTATTTTCAATCTAACTCATATTATTAGCCATATTATGCTTATATGATCGGTAGAACGACAATTACTATACTCACTACTCTTATTATTATCAATCTAACTAATATTATTAGCCATATTATGCTTATGTGATCGATAGAACGGCAATTACTATACTTATTACTCTTATTATTATCAGTCTAACTCATATTATTTTCCATATTATGCTTATATGCTCGATAGAACGACAATTACTATACTTATTTGTCTTATTATTATCAATCTAACTCATATTATTAGCCATATTATGCTTATATGATCGATAGAACGACAATTACTATACTTTTTACTCTTATTATTTTCAATCTAACTCATATTATTAGCCATATTATGCTTATATGATCGGTAGAACGATAATTACTATACTTATTGCTCTTATTATTATCAATCTAACTCATATTATTAGCCACATTATGCTTATAGGATCGATAGAACTAAAATTACTATACTCATTACTCTTATTATTATCAATCTAACTCATATTATTAGCCATATTATGCTGATATGATCGATAGAACTACAATTACTATACTTATTACTCTTATTATTATCAATCGAACTCATATTATTAGCCATATTATGCTTATATGATCGATAGAACTACAATTACTATACTTATTAGTCTTATTATTATCAATCTAACTCACATTGTTAGCCATATTATGCTTATATGATCGATAGAACGACAATTACTATACTTATTACTCTTATTATTATCAATCTAACTCATATTATTAGCCATATTATGATTATATGATCGGTAGAACGACATTTACTATACTCACTACTCTTATTATTATCAATCTAACTAATATTATTAGCCATATTATGCTTATGTGATCGATAGAACGACAATTACTATACTTATTACACTTATTATTATCAATCTAACTCATATTATTAGCCACATTATTCTTGTATGATCGGTCGAACGATAATTACTATACTTAATAATCTTATTATTATCAATCTAACTCATTTTATTAGCCATATTATGCTTATATGATCGATAGAACTACAATTACTATACTTATTACTCTTATTATTATCAATCTAGCTCATATTATTAACCATATTATGCAGACATGATCGATAGAACTACAACTACTATACTCATTACTCTTATTATTATCAATCTAACTCATATTATTAGCCATATTATGCTTGTATGATCGGGAGAACGATAATTACTATACTTATTACTCTTATTATTATCAATCTAACTCATATTATTAATCATATTATGCTTATATGAGCAATGGAACTACAATTACTATACTTATTACACTCACTATTATCAATCTAACTCATATTATTAGCCATATTATGCTTATATAATCGATAGAACGACAATTACTATACTCCTTAGTCTTATTATTATCAATCTAACTCATATTATAAGCCATATTATGCTTATATGATCGATAGAACGACAATTTCTATACTTTTTACTCTTATTATTATCAATCTAACTCATATTATTAGCCATATTATGCTTATATGATCGATAGAACTACAATTACTATACTTATTACTCTTATTATTATCAATCTAGCTCATATTATTAACCATATTATGCAGACATGATCGATAGAACTACAACTACTATACTCATTACTCTTATTATTATCAATCTAACTCATATTATTAGCCATATTATGCTTGTATGATCGGGAGAACGATAATTACTATACTTATTACTCTTATTATTATCAATCTAACTCATATTATTAATCATATTATGCTTATATGAGCAATGGAACTACAATTACTATACTTATTACACTCACTATTATCAATCTAACTCATATTATTAGCCATATTATGCTTATATAATCGATAGAACGACAATTACTATACTCCTTAGGCTTATTATTATCAATCTAACTCATATTATTAGCCATATTATGCTTATATGATCGATAGAACGACAATTTCTATACTTTTTACTCTTATTATTATCAATCTAACTCATATTATTAGCCATATTATGCTTATATGATCGATAGAACGACAATTACTATACTTTTTACTCTTATTATTATCAATCTAACTCATATTATTAGCCATATTATGCTTATATGATCGGTAGAACGATAATTAATATACTTATTACTCTTATTATTATCAATCTAACTCATATTATTAGCCATACTATGCTTTTATGATCGATAGAACGACAATTACTATACTTATTAGTCTTATTATTATCAATCTAACTCATATTATTAGCCATATTATGCTTATATGAACGATAGAACGACAATTACTATACTTATTACTCTTATTATTATCAATCGAACTCATATTATTAGCCATTCTATGCTTATATGATCGACAGAACGACAATTACTATACTGACTACACTCACTATTATCAATCTAACTCATATTATTAACCATATTATGCAGATATGGTCGATAGAACGACAATTACTATACTTATTACTCTTATTATTATCAATCTGACTCATATTATTAGCCATATTATGCTTATATGATCGGTAGAACGATAATTACTATACTTATTACACTTATTATTCTCAATCTAACTCATATTATTAGCCACATTAAGCTTGTATGATCGGTGGAACGATAATTACTATACTTAATGCTCTTATTATTATCAATCTAACTCATATTATTAGCCATATTATGCTTATATGATCGATAGAACTACAATTGCTATACTTATTACTCTTATTATTATCAATCTAGCTCATATTATTAACCATATTATGCAGACATGATCGATAGAACTACAACTACTATACTCATTACTCTTATTATTATCAATCTAACTCATATTATTAGCCATATTATGCTTGTATGATCGGGAGAACGATAATTACTATACTTATTACTCTTATTATTATCAATCTAACTCATATTATTAATCATATTATGCTTATATGAGCAATGGAACTACAATTACTATACTTATTACACTCACTATTATCAATCTAACTCATATTATTAGCCATATTATGCTTATATGATCGATAGAACGGCAATTACTATACTTATTGCTCTTATTATTATCAATCTAACTCATATTATTAGCCACATTATGCTTATAGGATCGATAGAACGACAATTACTATACTTTTTACTCTTATTATTATCAATCTAACTCATATTATTAGCCATATTATGCTTATATGATCGGTAGAACGATAATTAATATACTTATTAGTCTTATTATTATCAATCTAACTCATATTATTAGCCATATTATGCTTATATGATCGATAGAACGACAATTACTATACTTATTACTCTTATTATTATCAATCGAACTCATATTATTAGCCATTCTATGCTTATATGATCGACAGAACGACAATTACTATACTGACTACACTCACTGTTATCAATCTAGCTCATATTATTAACCATATTATGCAGACATGATCGATAGAACTACAACTACTATACTCATTACTCTTATTATTATCAATCTAACTCATATTATTAGCCATATTATGCTTGTATGATCGGGAGAACAATAATTACTATACTTATTACTCTTATTATTATCAATCTAACTCATATTATTAATCATATTATGCTTATATGAGCAATGGAACTACAATTACTATACTTATTACACTCACTATTATCAATCTAACTCATATTATTAGCCATATTATGCTTATATGATCGACAGAACGCCAATTACTATACCCATTACTCTTATTATTATCAATCTAACTCATATTGTTAGCCATATTATGCTTATATGATCGATAGAACGACAATTACTATACTCACTACTCTTATTATTATCAATCTAACTAATATTATTAGCCATATTATGCTTATGTGATCGATAGAACGACAATTACTATACTTATTACTCTTATTATTAACAGTCTAACTCATATTATTAGCCATATTATGCTTATATGATCGGTAGAACGATAATTACTATACTTATTACACTTATTATTATCAATCTAACTCATATTATTAGCCACATTATGCTTGTATGATCGGTGGAACTACAATTACTATACATATTACTCTTATTATTATCAATCTAGCTCATATTATTAACCATATTATGCAGATATGATCGATAGAACTACAACTACTATACTCATTACTCTTATTATTATCAATCTAACTAATATTATTAGCCATATTATGCTTGTATGATCGGTAGAACGATAATTACTATACTTATTACTCTTATTATTATCAATCTAACTCATACTATTAGCCATACTATGCTTATATGATCGATAGAACGACAATTACTATGCTCACTACTCTTATTGTTATCAATCTAACTCATATTATTAGCCATATTATGCTTATGTGATCGATAGAACGACAATTACTATACTCATTACTCTTATTATTATCAACCTAACTCATATTATTAGCCATATTATGCTTATATGATCGATAGAACGATAATTACTATACTTATTACACTTATTATTATCAATCTATCTCATATTATTAGCCACATTATGCTTGTATGATCGGTGGAACGATAATTACTATACTTAATACTCTTATTATTATCAATCTAACTCAAATTATTAGCCATATTATGCTTATATGATCGTTAGAACTACAATTACTATACTTATTACTCTTATTATAATCAATCTAGCTCATATTATTAACCATATTATGCAGGCATGATCGATAGAACTACAACTACTATACTCATTACTCTTGTTATTATCAATCTAACTCATATTATTAGCCATATTATGCTTGTATGATCGGGAGAACGATAATTACTATACTTATTGCTCTTATTATTATCAATCTAACACATATTATTAGCCACATTATGCTTATAGGATCGATAGAACTAAAATTACTATACTCATTACTCTTATTATTATCAATCTAACTCATATTATTAGCCATATTATGCTGATATGATCGATAGAACTACAATTACTATACTTATTACTCTTATTATTATCAATCGAACTCATATTATTAGCCATATTATGCTTATATGATCGATAGAACTACAATTACTATACTTATTAGTCTTATTATTATCAATCTAACTCACATTGTTAGCCATATTATGCTTATATGATCGATAGAACGACAATTACTATACTTATTACTCTTATTATTATCAATCTAACTCATATTATTAGCCATATTATGATTATATGATCGGTAGAACGACAATTACTATACTCACTACTCTTATTATTATCAATCTAACTAATATTATTAGCCATATTATGCTTATGTGATCGATAGAACGACAATTACTATACTTATTACTCTTATTATTATCAGTCTAACTCATATTATTTGCCATATTATGCTTATATGCTCGATAGAACGACAATTACTATACTTATTTGTCTTATTATTATCAATCTAACTCATATTATTAGCCATATTATGCTTATATGATCGATAGAACGACAATTACTATACTTTTTACTCTTATTATTTTCAATCTAACTCATATTATTAGCCATATTATGCTTATATGATCGGAAACACGATAATTACTATACTTATTGCACTTATGATTATCAATCTAACTCATATTATTAGCCACATTATGCTTGTATGATCGGTCGAACGATAATTACTATACTTAATAATCTTATTATTATCAATCTAACTCATATTATTAGCCATATTATGCTTATATGATCGATAGAACTACAATTACTATACTTATTACTCATATTATTATCAATCTAGCTCATATTATTAACCATATTATGCAGACATGATCGATAGAACTACAACTACTATACTCATTACTCTTATTATTATCAATCTAACTCATATTATTAGCCATATTATGCTTGTATGATCGGGAGAACGATAATTACTATACTTAATACTCTTATTATTATCAATCTAACTCACATTATTAGCCATATTATACTTATATGATCGGTAGAACGATAATTACTATACTTATTACTCTTATTATTATCAATCTAACTCATATTATTAGCCATATTATGCTTGTATGATCGGGAGAACGATAATTACTATACTTATTACTCTTATTATTATCAATCTAACTCATATTATTAATCATATTATGCTTATATGAGCAATGGAACTACAATTACTATACTTATTACACTCACTATTATCAATCTAACTCATATTATTAGCCATATTATGCTTATATATTCGATAGAACGGCAATTACTATACTCCTTAGTCTTATTATTATCAATCTAACTCATATTATTAGCCACATTATGCTTATAGGATCGATAGAACTACAATTACTATACCCATTACTCTTATTATTATCAATCTAACTCATATTATTAGCCATATTATGCTTATATGATCGATAGAACTACAATTACTATACTTATTACTCTTATTATTATCAATCGAACTCACATTATTAGCCATATTATGCTTGTATGATCGATAGAACTACAATTACTATACTTATTAGTCTTATTATTATCAATCTAACTCACATTGTTAGCCATATTATGCTTATATGATCGATAGAACGACAATTACTATACTTATTACTCTTATTATTATCAATCTAACTCATATTATTTGCCATCTTATGCTTATATGATCGATAGAACTACAATTACTATACTTATTACTCTTATTATTATCAATCGAACTCATATTATTAGCCATACTATGCTTATATGATCGACAGAACGTCAATTACTATACTTATTGCAGTCACTATTATCAATCTAACTCATATTATTAGCCATACTATGCTTATATGATCGACAGAACGACAATTACTATACTTATTACACTCACTATTATCAATCTAACTCATATTATTAGCCATATTATGCTTATATGATCGGTAGAACGATAATTACTATACTTATTACTCTTATTATTATCAATCTAACTCATATTATTAATCATATTATACTTATATGAGCAATAGAACTAAAATTACTATACTTATTACACTCGCTATTATCATTCTAACTCATGTTATTAGCCATATTATGCTTATATGATCGATAGAACGACAATTACTATACTTTTTACACTTATTATTATCAATCTAACTCATATTATTAGCCATATTATGCTTATATGATCGGTAGAACGATAATTAATACACTTATTACTCTTATTATTATCAATCTAACTCATATTATTAGCCATACTATGCTTTTATGATCGAAAGAACGACAATTACTATACTTATTAGTCTTATTATTATCAATCTAACTCATATTATTAGCCATATTATGCTTATATGATCGATAGAACGACAATTACTATACTGACTACACTCACTATTATCAATCTAACTCATATTATTAACCATATTATGCAGATATGGTCGATAGAACGACAATTACTATACTTATTACTCTTATTATTATCAATCTAACTCATATTATTAGCCACATTAAGCTTGTATGATCGGTGGAACGATAATTACTATACTTAATGCTCTTATTATTATCAATCTAACTCATATTATTAGCCATATTATGCTTATATGATCGATAGAACTACATTTACTATACTTATTACTCTTATTATTATCAATCTAGCTCATATTATTAACCATATTATGCAGACATGATCGATAGAACTACAACTACTATACTCATTACTCTTATTATTATCAATCTAACTCATATTATTAGCCATATTATGCTTGTATGATCGGAAGAACGATAATTACTATACTTATTACTCTTATTATTATCAATCTAACTCATATTATTAATCATCTTATGCTTATATGAGCAATGGAACTACAATTACTATACTTATTACACTCACTATTATCAATCTAACTCATATTATTAGCCATATTATGCTTATATAATCGATAGAACGACAATTACTATACTCCTTAGTCTTATTATTATCAATCTAACTCATATTGTTAGCCATATTATGCTTATATGATCGATAGAACGACAATTACTATACTCACTACTCTTATTATTATCAATCTAACTAATATTATTAGCCATATTATGCTTATGTGATCGATAGAACGACAATTACTATACTTATTACTCTTATTATTAACAGTCTAACTCATATTATTAGCCATATTATGCTTATATGATCGGTAGAACGATAATTACTATACTTATTACACTTATTATTATCAATCTAACTCATATTATTAGCCACATTATGCTTGTATGATCGGTGGAACTACAATTACTATACATATTACTCTTATTATTATCAATCTAGCTCATATTATTAACCATATTATGCAGATATGATCGATAGAACTACAACTACTATACTCATTACTCTTATTATTATCAATCTAACTAATATTATTAGCCATATTATGCTTGTATGATCGGTAGAACGATAATTACTATACTTATTACTCTTATTATTATCAATCTAACTCATACTATTAGCCATACTATGCTTATATGATCGATAGAACGACAATTACTATGCTCACTACTCTTATTATTATCAATCTAACTCATATTATTAGCCATATTATGCTTATGTGATCGATAGAACGACAATTACTATACTTATTGCTCTTATTATTATCAATCTAACTCATATTATTAGCCATATTATGCTTATATGATCGACAGAACGCCAATTACTATACTCATTACTCTTATTATTATCAATCTAACTCACATTATTAGCCATATTATGCTTATATGATCGACAGAACGCCAATTACTATACTCATTACTCTTATTATTATCAACCTAACTCATATTATTAGCCATATTATGCTTATATGATCGATAGAACGATAATTACTATACTTATTACACTTATTATTATCAATCTATCTCATATTATTAGCCACATTATGCTTGTATGATCGGTGGAACGATAATTACTATACTTAATACTCTTATTATTATCAATCTAACTCAAATTATTAGCCATATTATGCTTATATGATCGTTAGAACTACAATTACTATACTTATTACTCTTATTATAATCAATCTAGCTCATATTATTAACCATATTATGCAGGCATGATCGATAGAACTACAACTACTATACTCATTACTCTTGTTATTATCAATCTAACTCATATTATTAGCCATATTATGCTTGTATGATCGGGAGAACGATAATTACTATACTTATTGCTCTTATTATTATCAATCTAACACATATTATTAGCCACATTATGCTTATAGGATCGATAGAACTAAAATTACTATACTCATTACTCTTATTATTATCAATCTAACTCATATTATTAGCCATATTATGCTGATATGATCGATAGAACTACAATTACTATACTTATTACTCTTATTATTATCAATCGAACTCATATTATTAGCCATATTATGCAGACATGATCGATAGAACTACAACTACTATACTCATTACTCTTATTATTATCAATCTAACTCATATTATTAGCCATATTATGCTTGTATGATCGGGAGAACGATAATTACTATACTTATTACTCTTATTATTATCAATCTAACTCATATTATTAATCATATTATGCTTATATGAGCAATGGAACTACAATTACTATACTTATTACACTCACTATTATCAATCTAACTCATATTATTAGCCATATTATGCTTATATAATCGATAGAACGACAATTACTATACTCCTTAGTCTTATTATTATCAATCTAACTCATATTATTAGCCATATTATGCTTATATGATCGGTAGAACGATAATTAATATACTTATTACTCTTATTATTATCAATCTAACTCATATTATTAGCCATACTATGCTTTTATGATCGATAGAACGACAATTACTATACTTATTAGTCTTATTATTATCAATCTAACTCATATTATTAGCCATATTATGCTTATATGAACGATAGAACGACAATTACTATACTTATTACTCTTATTATTATCAATCGAACTCATATTATTAGCCATTCTATGCTTATATGATCGACAGAACGACAATTACTATACTGACTACACTCACTATTATCAATCTAACTCATATTATTAACCATATTATGCAGATATGGTCGATAGAACGACAATTACTATACTTATTACTCTTATTATTATCAATCTGACTCATATTATTAGCCATATTATGCTTATATGATCGGTAGAACGATAATTACTATACTTATTACACTTATTATTATCAATCTAACTCATATTATTAGCCACATTAAGCTTGTATGATCGGTGGAACGATAATTACTATACTTAATGCTCTTATTATTATCAATCTA
Source organism: Megachile rotundata (assembly GCF_050947335.1). Lineage (NCBI taxonomy): Eukaryota > Metazoa > Arthropoda > Insecta > Hymenoptera > Megachilidae > Megachile > Megachile rotundata. The sequence continues at coordinate 127,884 of NW_027473723.1, read as the reverse complement.
ACTCATATTATTAGCCATATTATGCTTATATGATCGATAGAACTACATTTACTATACTTATTACTCTTATTATTATCAATCTAGCTCATATTATTAACCATATTATGCAGACATGATCGATAGAACTACAACTACTATACTCATTACTCTTATTATTATCAATCTAACTCATATTATTAGCCATATTATGCTTGTATGATCGGGAGAACGATAATTACTATACTTATTACTCTTATTATTATCAATCTAACTCATATTATTAATCATATTATGCTTATATGAGCAATGGAACTACAATTACTATACTTATTACACTCACTATTATCAATCTAACTCATATTATTAGCCATATTATGCTTATATAATCGATAGAACGACAATTACTATACTCCTTAGTCTTATTATTATCAATCTAACTCATATTGTTAGCCATATTATGCTTATATGATCGATAGAACGACAATTACTATACTCACTACTCTTATTATTATCAATCTAACTAATATTATTAGCCATATTATGCTTATGTGATCGATAGAACGACAATTACTATACTTATTACTCTTATTATTAACAGTCTAACTCATATTATTAGCCATATTATGCTTATATGATCGGTAGAACGATAATTTCTATACTTATTACACTTATTATTATCAATCTAACTCATATTATTAGCCACATTATGCTTGTATGATCGGTGGAACTACAATTACTATACATATTACTCTTATTATTATCAATCTAGCTCATATTATTAACCATATTATGCAGATATGATCGATAGAACTACAACTACTATACTCATTACTCTTATTATTATCAATCTAACTAATATTATTAGCCATATTATGCTTGTATGATCGGTAGAACGATAATTACTATACTTATTACTCTTATTATTATCAATCTAACTCATACTATTAGCCATACTATGCTTATATGATCGATAGAACGACAATTACTATGCTCACTACTCTTATTATTATCAATCTAACTCATATTATTAGCCATATTATGCTTATGTGATCGATAGAACGACAATTACTATACTTATTGCTCTTATTATTATCAATCTAACTCATATTATTAGCCATATTATGCTTATATGATCGACAGAACGCCAATTACTATACTCATTACTCTTATTATTATCAATCTAACTCACATTATAAGCCATATTATGCTTATATGATCGACAGAACGCCAATTACTATACTCATTACTCTTATTATTATCAACCTAACTCATATTATTAGCCATATTATGCTTATATGATCGATAGAACGATAATTACTATACTTATTACACTTATTATTATCAATCTAACTAATATTATTAGCCATATTATGCTTGTATGATCGGTAGAACGACAATTACTATACTGACTACACTCACTATTATCAATCTAACTCATATTATTAACCATATTATGCAGATATGGTCGATAGAACGACAATTACTATACTTATTACTCTTATTATTATCAATCTAACTCATATTATTAGCCACATTAAGCTTGTATGATCGGTGGAACGATAATTACTATACTTAATGCTCTTATTATTATCAATCTAACTCATATTATTAGCCATATTATGCTTATATGATCGATAGAACTACATTTACTATACTTATTACTCTTATTATTATCAATCTAGCTCATATTATTAACCATATTATGCAGACATGATCGATAGAACTACAACTACTATACTCATTACTCTTATTATTATCAATCTAACTCATATTATTAGCCATATTATGCTTGTATGATCGGGAGAACGATAATTACTATACTTATTACTCTTATTATTATCAATCTAACTCATATTATTAATCATCTTATGCTTATATGAGCAATGGAACTACAATTACTATACTTATTACACTCACTATTATCAATCTAACTCATATTATTAGCCATATTATGCTTATATAATCGATAGAACGACAATTACTATACTCCTTAGTCTTATTATTATCAATCTAACTCATATTGTTAGCCATATTATGCTTATATGATCGATAGAACGACAATTACTATACTCACTACTCTTATTATTATCAATCTAACTAATATTATTAGCCATATTATGCTTATGTGATCGATAGAACGACAATTACTATACTTATTACTCTTATTATTAACAGTCTAACTCATATTATTAGCCATATTATGCTTATATGATCGGTAGAACGATAATTACTATACTTATTACACTTATTATTATCAATCTAACTCATATTATTAGCCACATTATGCTTGTATGATCGGTGGAACTACAATTACTATACATATTACTCTTATTATTATCAATCTAGCTCATATTATTAACCATATTATGCAGATATGATCGATAGAACTACAACTACTATACTCATTACTCTTATTATTATCAATCTAACTAATATTATTAGCCATATTATGCTTGTATGATCGGTAGAACGATAATTACTATACTTATTACTCTTATTATTATCAATCTAACTCATACTATTAGCCATACTATGCTTATATGATCGATAGAACGACAATTACTATGCTCACTACTCTTATTATTATCAATCTAACTCATATTATTAGCCATATTATGCTTATGTGATCGATAGAACGACAATTACTATACTTATTGCTCTTATTATTATCAATCTAACTCATATTATTAGCCATATTATGCTTATATGATCGACAGAACGCCAATTACTATACTCATTACTCTTATTATTATCAATCTAACTCACATTATTAGCCATATTATGCTTATATGATCGACAGAACGCCAATTACTATACTCATTACTCTTATTATTATCAACCTAACTCATATTATTAGCCATATTATGCTTATATGATCGATAGAACGATAATTACTATACTTATTACACTTATTATTATCAATCTATCTCATATTATTAGCCACATTATGCTTGTATGATCGGTGGAACGATAATTACTATACTTAATACTCTTATTATTATCAATCTAACTCAAATTATTAGCCATATTATGCTTATATGATCGTTAGAACTACAATTACTATACTTATTACTCTTATTATAATCAATCTAGCTCATATTATTAACCATATTATGCAGGCATGATCGATAGAACTACAACTACTATACTCATTACTCTTGTTATTATCAATCTAACTCATATTATTAGCCATATTATGCTTGTATGATCGGGAGAACGATAATTACTATACTTATTGCTCTTATTATTATCAATCTAACACATATTATTAGCCACATTATGCTTATAGGATCGATAGAACTAAAATTACTATACTCATTACTCTTATTATTATCAATCTAACTCATATTATTAGCCATATTATGCTGATATGATCGATAGAACTACAATTACTATACTTATTACTCTTATTATTATCAATCGAACTCATATTATTAGCCATATTATGCAGACATGATCGATAGAACTACAACTACTATACTCATTACTCTTATTATTATCAATCTAACTCATATTATTAGCCATATTATGCTTGTATGATCGGGAGAACGATAATTACTATACTTATTACTCTTATTATTATCAATCTAACTCATATTATTAATCATATTATGCTTATATGAGCAATGGTACTACAATTACTATACTTATTACACTCACTATTATCAATCTAACTCATATTATTAGCCATATTATGCTTATATAATCGATAGAACGACAATTACTATACTCCTTAGTCTTATTATTATCAATCTAACTCATATTATTAGCCATATTATGCTTATATGATCGGTAGAACGATAATTAATATACTTATTACTCTTATTATTATCAATCTAACTCATATTATTAGCCATACTATGCTTTTATGATCGATAGAACGACAATTACTATACTTATTAGTCTTATTATTATCAATCTAACTCATATTATTAGCCATATTATGCTTATATGAACGATAGAACGACAATTACTATACTTATTACTCTTATTATTATCAATCGAACTCATATTATT
>NW_027473723.1:68136-123788 GCF_050947335.1 Megachile rotundata | reverse complement strand
ACTCTTATTATTATCAATCTAACTCATATTATTAGCCATATTATGCAGATATGATCGATCGTACGACAATTATTATACTCATTACTCTTATTATTATCAATCTAACTCATATTATTAGCCATATTATGCTTACATGATCGATAGAACGACAATTACTACACTTATTACACTCACAGTTATCAATCTAACTCTTATTATTAGCCGTATTATGCTTATATGATCTATAGAACGACAATTACTATACTTATTACACTCACTATTATCAATCAAACTCATATTATTAGCCATATTATGGTTATATGACCGATAGGACGACAATTACTATACTTATTACTCTTATTATTATCAATCGAACTCATATTATTAGCCATATTGTGCTTATATGATCGATAGAACGGCAATTACTATACTTATTACACTCACTATTATCAATCTAGCTCATATTATTAGCCATATTATGGTTATATAACCGATAAAACGACAATTACTATACTTATTACTCTTATTATTAACAATCTAACTCATATTATTAGCCATAGTATGCTTATATGATCGATAGGTCGACAATTACTATACTCATTACTCTTATTTTTATCAATCTAACTCATATTATTAGCCATATTATGCTTATATGATCGATAGAACGACAATTACTATACTTATTACACTCATTATTATCAATCTAACTCATATTATTAACCATACTATGCAGATATGATCGATAGAACGACAATTACTATACTTATTACTCTTATTATTATCAATCTAGCTCATATTATTAGCCATATTATGCAGATATGATCGATCGTACGACAATTATTATACTCATTACTCTTATTATTATCAATCTAACTCATATTATTAGCCATATTATGCTTATATGATCGATAGAACGCCAATTACTATACTTATTACACTCACTATTATCCATCTAAATGATATTATTAACCATATTATGCAGATATAACCGATAGAACGACAATTACTATACTTATTACTCTTATTAATAACAATCTAACTCATATTATTAGCCATAGTATGCTTATATGATCGATAGGTCGACAATTACTATACTCATTACTCTTATTTTTATCAATCTAACTCATATTATTAGCCATATTATGCATATATGATCGATAGAACGACAATTACTATACTTATTACACTCACTATTATCAATCTAACTCATATTATTAACCATACTATGCAGATATGATCGATAGAACGACAATTACTATACTTATTACTCTTATTATTATCAATCTAGCTCATATTATTAGCCATATTATGCAGATATGATCGATCGTACGACAATTATTATACTCATTACTCTTATTATTATCAATCTAACTCATATTATTAGCCATATTATGCTTATATGATCGATAGAACGCCAATTACTATACTTATTACACTCACTATTATCAATCTAAATGATATTATTAACCATATTATGCAGATATGATCGATAGAACGACAATTACTATACTCATTACTCTTATTATTATCAATCGAACTCATATTATTAGCCATATTGAACTTATATGATCGATAGAACGACAATTACTATACTTATTACACTCACTATTATCAATCTAAATCATATTATTAGCCATATTATTCTTATATGATCGATAGAACGACATTTACTATACTTATTACTCTTGTTATTATCAATCTAACTCATATTATTAGCCATATTATGCTTATATGATCGATAGGACGACAATTACTATACTCATTACTCTTATTATTATCTATCTAACTCATATTATTAGCCATATTATGCTTATATGATCGATAGGACGACAATTACTATACTTGTTACTCTTATTATTATCAATCTAGGTCATATTATTAGCCATATTATGCAGATATGATCGATAGTACGACAATTACTATACTCATTACTATTATTATCAACAATCTAATTCATATTATTAGCCATATTGTGGTTATATGATCGATAGAACGACAATTACTATACTTACTACTCTTATTATTATCAATCTAACTCATATTATTAGCCATATTATGCTTATATGATCGATAGGACGACAATTACTATACTCATTACTCTTACTATTATCAATGTAACTCATATTATTAGCCATATTGTGCTTATATGATCGATATAACGACAATTAATATACTTTTTACACTCACTATTATCAATCTAACTCATATTATTAGCCATATTATGCTTATATGATCGATAGGACGACAATTACTATACTCATTACTCTTATTGTTATCTATCTAACTCATATTATTAGCCATATTATGGTTATATAACCGATAGAACGACAATTACTATACTTATTACTCTTATTATTAACAATCTAACTCATATTATTAGCCATAGTATGCTTATATGATCGATAGGTCGACAATTACTATACTCATTACTCTTATTTTTATCAATCTAACTCATATTATTAGCCATATTATGCTTATATGATTGATAGAACGACAATTACTATACTTATTACACTCACTATTATCAATCTAACTCATATTATTAGCCATATTATGGTTATATAACGGATAGAACGACAATTACTATACTTATTACTCTTATTATTATCAATCTAACTCATATTATTAGCCATATTATGCTAATATGATCGATAGGACGACAATTACTATACTTATTACTCTTAGTATTATCAATCTAACTCATATTATTAGCCATATTGTGCTTATATGATCGATAGGACGACAATTGATATACTTATTACACTCACTATTATCAATCTAGCTCATATTGTTAGCCATATTATGGTTATATAACCGATAGAACGACAATTACTATACTTATTACTCTTATTATTATCAATCTAACTCATATTATTAGCCATATTATGCTTATATGGTCGATAGAACGACAATTACTATACTTATTACACTCACTATTATCAATCTAGCTCATATTATTAGCCATATTATGGTTATATAACCGATAGAACGACAATTACTATACTTATTACTCTTATTATTAACAATCTAACTCATATTATTAGCCATAGTATGCTTATATGATCGGTAGGTCGACAATTACTATACTCATTACTCTTATTTTTATCAATCTAACTCATATTATTAGCCATATTATGCTTATATGATCGATAGAACGACAATTACTATACTTATTACACTCACTATTATCAATCTAACTCATATTATTAGCCATAATATGCTTATATGATCGTTAGAACGACAATTACTATACTTATTACACTCACTATTATCAATCAAACTCATATTATTAGCCATATTATGGTTATATGACCGATAGAACGACAATTACTATACTTATTACTCTTATTATTATCAATCGAACTCATATTATTAGCCATATTGTGCTTATATGATCGATAGAACGACAATTACTATACTTATTACACTCACTATTATCAATCTAGCTCATATTATTAGCCATATTATGCAGATATGATCGATCGTACGACAATTATTATACTCATTACTCTTATTATTATCAATCTAACTCATATTATTAGCCATATTATGCTTATATGATCGATAGAACGCCAATTACTATACTTATTACACTCACTATTATCAATCTAAATGATATTATTAACCATATTGTGCAGATATGATCGATAGAACGACAATTACTATACTCATTACTCTTATTATTATCAATCGAACTCATATTATTAGCCATATTGAACTTATATGATCGATAGAACGTCAATTACTATACTTATTACACTCACTATTATCAATCTAAATCATATTATTAGTCATATTATTCTTATATGATCGATAGAAGGACATTTACTATACTTATTACTCTTATTATTATCAATCTAACTCATATTATTAGCCATATTATGCTTATATGATCGATAGAACGCCAATTACTATACTTATTACACTCACTATTATCAATCTAAATGATATTATTAACCATATTGTGCAGATATGATCGATAGAACGACAATTACTATACTCATTACTCTTATTATTATCAATCGAACTCATATTATTAGCCATATTGAACTTATATGATCGATAGAACGTCAATTACTATACTTATTACACTCACTATTATCAATCTAAATCATATTATTAGTCATATTATTCTTATATGATCGATAGAAGGACATTTACTATACTTATTACTCTTATTATTATCAATCTAACTCATATTATTAGCCATATTATGCTTATATGATCGATAGGACGACAATTACTATACTTGTTACTCTTATTATTATCAATCTAGCTCATATTATTAGCCATATTATGCAGATATGATCGATAGTACGACAATTACTATACTCATTACTATTATTATCAACAATCTAATTCATATTATTAGCCATATTGTGGTTATATGATCGATAGAACGACAATTACTATACTTATTACTCTTATTATTATCAATCTAACTCATATTATTAGCCATATTGTGCTTATATGATCGATAGGACGACAATTGATATACTTATTACACTCACTATTATCAATCTAGCTCATATTATTAGCCATATTGTGCTTATATGATCGATATAACGACAATTACTATACTTATTACACTCACTATTATCAATCTAACTCATATTATTAGCCATATTATGCTTATATGATCGATAGAACGACAATTACTATACTTATTACTGTTATTATTATCAATCTAACTCATATTATTAGCCATATTATGCTAATATGATCGATAGGACGACAATTACTATACTTATTACTCTTATTATTATCAATCTAACTCATATTATTAGCCATATTGTGCTTATATGATCGATAGGACGACAATTGATATACTTATTACACTCACTATTATCAATCTAGCTCATATTATTAGCCATATTATGGTTATATAACCGATAGAACGACAATTACTATACTTATTACTCTTATTATTAACAATCTAACTCATATTATTAGCCATATTATGCTTATATGGTCGATAGAACGACAATTACTATACTTATTACACTCACTATTATCAATCTAACTCATATTATTAACCATACTATGCAGATATGATCGATAGAACGAAAATTACTATACTTATTACCCTTATTATTATCAATCTAGCTCATATTATTAGCCATATTATGCAGATATGATCGATCGTACGATAATTATTATACTCATTACTCTTATTATTATCAATCTAACTCATATTATTAGGCATATTATGCTTATATGATCGATAGAACGCCAATTACTATACTTATTACACTCACTATTATCAATCTAAATGATATTATTAACCATATTATGCAGATATGATCGATAGAACGACAATTACTATACTCATTACTCTTATTATTATCAATCGACCTCATATTATTAGCCATATTGAACTTATATGATCGATAGAACGACAATTACTATACTTATTACACTCACTATTATCAATCTAAATCATATTATTAGCCGTATTATTCTTATATGATCGATAGAACGACATTTACTATACTTATTACTCTTGTTATTATCAATCTAACTCATATTATTAGCCATATTATGCTTATATGATCGATAGAACGACAATTACTATACTTATTACTCTTATTATTATCAATCTAACTCATATTATTAGCCATATTATGCTTATATGATCGATAGGACGACAATTACTATACTCATTACTCTTACTATTATCAATGTAACTCATATTATTAGCCATATTGTGCTTATATGATCGATATAACGACAATTACTATACTTATTACACTCACTACTATCAATCGAACTCATATTATTAGCCATATTATGCTTATATGATCGATAGAACGACAATTACTATACTTATTACTCTTATTATTATCAATCTAACTCATATTATTAGCCATATTATGCTTATATGATCGATAGGACGACAATCACTATACTTATTACTCTTATTATTATCAATCTAACTCATATTATTAGCCATATTGTGCTTATATGATCGATAGGACGACAATTGATATACTTATTACACTCACTATTATCAATCTAGCTCATATTATTAGCCATATTATGTTTATATAACCGATAAAACGACAATTACTATACTTATTACTCTTATTATTATCAATCTAACTCATATTATTAGCCATATTATGCTTATATGATCGATAGAACGACAATTACTATACTTATTACACTCACTATTATCAATCTAGCTCATATTATTAGCCATATTATGGTTATATAACCGATAGAACGACAATTACTATACTTATTACTCTTATTATTAACAATCTAACTCATATTATTAGCCATAGTATGCTTATATGATCGGTAGGTCGACAATTACTATACTCATTACTCTTATTTTTATCAATCTAACTCATATTATTAGCCATAATATGCTTATATGATCGATAGAACGACAATTACTATACTTATTACACTCACTATTATCAATCAAACTCATATTATTAGCCATATTATGGTTATATGACCGATAGAACGACAATTACTATACTTATTACTCTTATTATTATCAATCGAACTCATATTATTAGCCATATTGTGCTTATATGATCGATAGAACGACAATTACTATACTTATTACACTCACTATTATCAATCTAGCTCATATTATTAGCCATATTATGCTTATATGATCGATAGAACGCCAATTACTATACTTATTACACTCACTATTATCAATCTAACTCATATTATTAACCATATTATGCAGATATGATCGATAGAACGACAATTACTATACTTGTTACTCTTATTATTATCAATCTAACTCATATCATTAGCCATATTATGCTTATATGATCGATAGTACGACAATTACTATACTCAGTACTCTTATTATTATCAATCTAACTCATATTATTAGCCATATTATGCTTATATGATCGATAGAACGACAATTACTATACTTATTACACTCACTATTATCAATCTAACTCATACTATTAGCCATATTATGCTTATATGAACGATAGAACGACAATAACTATACTTATTACTCTTATTTTTATCAATCTAACTCATATTATTAGCCATATTATGCTTATATGATCGATAGAACGACAATTACTATACTTATTACACTCACTATTATCAATCTAACTCATATTATTAACCATACTATGCAGATATGATCGATAGAACGACAATTACTATACTTATTACTCTTATTATTATCAATCTAGCTCATATTATTAGCCATATTATGCAGATATGATCGATCGTACGGCAATTATTATACTCATTACTCTTATTATTATCAATCTAACTCATATTATTAGCCATATTATGCTTATATGATCGATAGAACGCCAATTACTATACTTATTACACTCACTATTATCAATCTAAATGATATTATTAACCATATTATGCAGATATGATCGATAGAACGACAATTACTATACTCATTACTCTTATTATTATCAATCGAACTCATATTATTAGCCATATTGAACTTATATGATCGATAGAACGACAATTACTATACTTATTACACTCACTATTATCAATCGAACTCATATTATTAGCCATATTGTGCTTATATGATCGATAGAACGACAATTACTATACTTATTACACTCACTGTTATCAATCTAGCTCATATTATTAGCCATATTATGGTTATATAACCGATAGAACGACAATTACTATACTTATTACTCTTATTATTATCAATCTAACTCATATTATTAGCCATATTATGCTTATATGATCGATAGGACGACAATTACTATACTCATTACTCTTATTATTATCTATCTAACTCATATTATTAGCCATATTATGCTTATATGATCGATAGGACGACAATTACTATACTTGTTACACTTATTATTATCAATCTAGCTCATATTATTAGCCATATTATGCAGATATGATCGATATTACGACAATTACTATACTCATTACTATTATTATCAACAATCTAATTCATATTATTAGCCATATTGTGGTTATATGATCGATAGAACGACAATTACTATACTTACTACTCTTATTATTATCAATCTAACTCATATTATTAGCCATATTATGCTTATATGATCGATAGGACGACAATTACTATACTCATTACTCTTACTATTATCAATGTAACTCATATTATTAGCCATATTGTGCTTATATGATCGATATAACGACAATTAATATACTTTTTACACTCGCTATTATCAATCTAACTCATATTATTAGCCATATTATGCTTATATGATCGATAGAACGACAATTACTATACTTATTACTCTTATTATTATCAATCTAACTCATATTATTAGCCATATTATGCTTATATGATCGATAGGACGACAATTACTATACTTATTACTCTTATTATTATCAATCTAACTCATATTATTAGCCATATTGTGCTTATATGATCGATAGGACGACAATTGATATACTTATTACACTCACTATTATCAATCTAGCTCATATTATTAGCCATATTATGGTTATATAACCGATAAAACGACAATTACTATACTTATTACTCTTATTATTATCAATCTAACACATATTATTAGCCATATTATGCTTATATGATCGATAGAACGACAATTACTATACTTATTACACTCACTATTATCAATCTAGCTCATATTATTAGCCATATTATGGTTATATAACCGATAGAACGACAATTACTATACTTATTACTCTTATTATTAACAATCTAACTCATATTATTAGCCATAGTATGCTTATATGATCGATAGGTCGACAATTACTATACTCATTACTCTTATTTTTATCAATCTAACTCATATTATTAGCCATATTATGCTTATATGATCGATAGAACGACAATTACTATACTTATTACACTCACTATTATCAATCTAACTCATATTATTAGCCATATTATGGTTATATAACGGATAGAACGACAATTACTATACTTACTACTCTTATTATTAACAATCTGACTCATATTATTAGCCATAGTATGCTTATATGATCGATAGGTCGATAATTACTATACTCATTACTCTTATTTTTATCAATCTAACTCATATTATTAGCCATATTATGCTTATATGATCGATAGAGCGACAATTACTATACTTATTACACTCACTATTATCAATCTAACTCATATTATTAACCATACTATGCAGATATGATCTATAGAACGACAATTACTATACTTATTACTCTTATTATTATCAATCTAGCTCATATTATTAGCCATATTATGCAGATATGATCGATCGTACGACAATTATTATACTCATTACTCTTATTATTATCAATCTAACTCATATTATTAGCCATATTATGCTTACATGATCGATAGAACGACAATTACTACACTTATTACACTCACAGTTATCAATCTAACTCTTATTATTAGCCATATTATGCTTATATGATCGATAGAACGACAATTACTATACTTATTACACTCACTATTATCAATCAAACTCATATTATTAGCCATATTATGGTTATATGACCGATAGAACGACAATTACTATACTTATTACTCTTATTATTATCAATCGAACTCATATTATTAGCCATATTGTGCTTATATGATCGATAGAACGACAATTACTATACTTATTACACTCACTGTTATCAATCTAGCTCATATTATTAGCCATATTATGGTTATATAACCGATAGAACGACAATTACTATACTTATTACTCTTATTATTAACAATCTAACTCATATTATTAGCCATAGTATGCTTATATGATCGATAGGTCGACAATTACTATACTCATTACTCTTATTTTTATCAATCTAACTCATATTATTAGCCATATTATGCTTATATGATCGATAGAACGACAATTACTATACTTATTACACTCACTATTATCAATCTAACTCATATTATTAACCATACTATGCAGATATGATCGATAGAACGACAATTACTATACTTATTACTCTTATTATTATCAATCTAGCTCATATTATTAGCCATATTATGCAGATATGATCGATCGTACGGCAATTATTATACTCATTACTCTTATTATTATCAATCTAACTCATATTATTAGCCATATTATGCTTATATGATCGATAGAACGCCAATTACTATACTTATTACACTCACTATTATCAATCTAAATGATATTATTAACCATATTATGCAGATATGATCGATAGAACGACAATTACTATACTCATTACTCTTATTATTATCAATCGAACTCATATTATTAGCCATATTGAACTTATATGATCGATAGAACGACAATTACTATACTTATTACACTCACTATTATCAATCGAACTCATATTATTAGCCATATTGTGCTTATATGATCGATAGAACGACAATTACTATACTTATTACACTCACTGTTATCAATCTAGCTCATATTATTAGCCATATTATGGTTATATAACCGATAGAACGACAATTACTATACTTATTACTCTTATTATTATCAATCTAACTCATATTATTAGCCATATTATGCTTATATGATCGATAGGACGACAATTACTATACTCATTACTCTTATTATTATCTATCTAACTCATTTTATTAGCCATATTATGCTTATATGATCGATAGGACGACAATTACTATACTTGTTACACTTATTATTATCAATCTAGCTCATATTATTAGCCATATTATGCAGATATGATCGATATTACGACAATTACTATACTCATTACTATTATTATCAACAATCTAATTCATATTATTAGCCATATTGTGGTTATATGATCGATAGAACGACAATTACTATACTTACTACTCTTATTATTATCAATCTAACTCATATTATTAGCCATATTATGCTTATATGATCGATAGGACGACAATTACTATACTCATTACTCTTACTATTATCAATGTAACTCATATTATTAGCCATATTGTGCTTATATGATCGATATAACGACAATTAATATACTTTTTACACTCGCTATTATCAATCTAACTCATATTATTAGCCATATTATGCTTATATGATCGATAGAACGACAATTACTATACTTATTACTCTTATTATTATCAATCTAACTCATATTATTAGCCATATTATGCTTATATGATCGATAGGACGACAATTACTATACTTATTACTCTTATTATTATCAATCTAACTCATATTATTAGCCATATTGTGCTTATATGATCGATAGGACGACAATTGATATACTTATTACACTCACTATTATCAATCTAGCTCATATTATTAGCCATATTATGGTTATATAACCGATAAAACGACAATTACTATACTTATTACTCTTATTATTATCAATCTAACACATATTATTAGCCATATTATGCTTATATGATCGATAGAACGACAATTACTATACTTATTACACTCACTATTATCAATCTAGCTCATATTATTAGCCATATTATGGTTATATAACCGATAGAACGACAATTACTATACTTATTACTCTTATTATTAACAATCTAACTCATATTATTAGCCATAGTATGCTTATATGATCGATAGGTCGACAATTACTATACTCATTACTCTTATTTTTATCAATCTAACTCATATTATTAGCCATATTATGCTTATATGATCGATAGAACGACAATTACTATACTTATTACACTCACTATTATCAATCTAACTCATATTATTAGCCATATTATGGTTATATAACGGATAGAACGACAATTACTATACTTACTACTCTTATTATTAACAATCTGACTCATATTATTAGCCATAGTATGCTTATATGATCGATAGGTCGACAATTACTATACTCATTACTCTTATTTTTATCAATCTAACTCATATTATTAGCCATATTATGCTTATATGATCGATAGAGCGACAATTACTATACTTATTACACTCACTATTATCAATCTAACTCATATTATTAACCATACTATGCAGATATGATCTATAGAACGGCAATTACTATACTTATTACTCTTATTATTATCAATCTAGCTCATATTATTAGCCATATTATGCAGATATGATCGATCGTACGACAATTATTATACTCATTACTCTTATTATTATCAATCTAACTCATATTATTAGCCATATTATGCTTACATGATCGATAGAACGACAATTACTACACTTATTACACTCACAGTTATCAATCTAACTCTTATTATTAGCCATATTATGCTTATATGATCGATAGAACGACAATTACTATACTTATTACACTCACTATTATCAATCTAGCTCATATTATTAGCCATATTATGGTTATATAACCGATAGAACGACAATTACTATACTTATTACTCTTATTATTATCAATCTAACTCATATTATTAGCCATAGTATGCTTATATGATCGATAGGTCGACAATTACTATACTCATTACTCTTATTTTTATCAATCTAACTCATATTATTAGCCATATTATGCTTATATGATCGATAGAACGACAATTACTATACTTATTACACTCACTATTATCAATCTAACTCATATTATTAACCATACTATGCAGATATGATCTATAGAACGACAATTACTATACTTATTACTCTTATTATTATCAATCTAGCTCATATTATTAGCCATATTATGCAGATATGATCGATCGTACGACAATTATTATACTCATTACTCTTATTATTATCAATCTAACTCATATTATTAGCCATATTATGCTTACATGATCGATAGAACGACAATTACTACACTTATTACACTCACAGTTATCAATCTAACTCTTATTATTAGCCATATTATGCTTATATGATCGATAGAACGACAATTACTATACTTATTACACTCACTATTATCAATCAAACTCATATTATTAGCCATATTATGGTTATATGACCGATAGAACGACAATTACTATACTTATTACTCTTATTATTATCAATCGAACTCATATTATTAGCCATATTGTGCTTATATGATCGATAGAACGACAATTACTATACTTATTACACTCACTATTATCAATCTAGCTCATATTATTAGCCATATTATGGTTATATAACCGATAGAACGACAATTACTATACTTATTACTCTTATTATTAACAATCTAACTCATATTATTAGCCATAGTATGCTTATATGATCGATAGGTCGACAATTACTATACTCATTACTCTTATTTTTATCAATCTAACTCATATTATTAGCCATATTATGCTTATATGATCGATAGAACGACAATTACTATACTTATTACACTCACTATTATCAATCTAACTCATATTATTAACCATACTATGCAGATATGATCTATAGAACGACAATTACTATACTTATTACTCTTATTATTATCAATCTAGCTCATAATATTAGCCATATTATGCAGATATGATCGATCGTACGACAATTATTATACTCATTACTCTTATTATTATCAATCTAACTCATATTATTAGCCATATTATGCTTACATGATCGATAGAACGACAATTACTACACTTATTACACTCACAGTTATCAATCTAACTCTTATTATTAGCCATATTATGCTTATATGATCGATAGAACGACAATTACTATACTTATTACACTCACTATTATCAATCAAACTCATATTATTAGCCATATTATGGTTATATGACCGATAGAACGACAATTACTATACTTATTACTCTTATTATTATCAATCGAACTCATATTATTAGCCATATTGTGCTTATATGATCGATAGAACGACAATTACTATACTTATTACACTCACTATTATCAATCTAAATCATATTATTAGCCATATTATTCTTATATGATCGATAGAACGACATTTACTATACTTATTACTCTTATTATTATCAATCTAACTCATATTATTAGCCATATTATGCTTATATGATCGATAGGACGACAATTACTATACTTGTTACTCTTATTATTATCAATCTAGCTCATATTATTAGCCATATTATGCAGATATGATCGATAGTACGACAATTACTATACTCATTACTATTATTATCAACAATCTAATTCATATTATTAGCCATATTGTGGTTATATGATCGATAGAACGACAATTACTATACTTATTACTCTTATTATTATCAATCTAACTCATATTATTAGCCATATTATGCTTATATGATCGATAGGACGACAATTACTATACTCATTACTCTTACTATTATCAATGTAACTCATATTATTAGCCATATTGTGCTTATATGATCGATATAACGACAATTACTATACTTATTACACTCACCATTATCAATCTAACTCATATTATTAGCCATATTATGCTTATATGATCGATAGAACGACAATTACTATACTTATTACTCTTATTATTATCAATCTAACTCATATTATTAGCCATATTGTGCTAATATGATCGATAGGACGACAATTACTATACTCATTACTCTTATTATTATCAATCTAACTCATATTATTAGCCATATTATGCTTACATGATCGATAGAACGACAATTACTACACTTATTACACTCACAGTTATCAATCTAACTCTTATTATTAGCCATATTATGCTTATATGATCGATAGAACGACAATTACTATACTTATTACACTCACTATTATCAATCTAACTCATATTATTAACCATACTATGCAGATATGATCTATAGAACGACAATTACTATACTTATTACTCTTATTATTATCAATCTAGCTCATATTATTAGCCATATTATGCAGATATGATCGATCGTACGACAATTATTATACTCATTACTCTTATTATTATCAATCTAACTCATATTATTAGCCATATTATGCTTACATGATCGATAGAACGACAATTACTACACTTATTACACTCACAGTTATCAATCTAACTCTTATTATTAGCCATATTATGCTTATATGATCGATAGAACGACAATTACTATACTTATTACACTCACTATTATCAATCAAACTCATATTATTAGCCATATTATGGTTATATGACCGATAGAACGACAATTACTATACTTATTACTCTTATTATTATCAATCGAACTCATATTATTAGCCATATTGTGCTTATATGATCGATAGAACGACAATTACTATACTTATTACACTCACTATTATCAATCTAGCTCATATTATTAGCCATATTATGGTTATATAACCGATAGAACGACAATTACTATACTTATTACTCTTATTATTAACAATCTAACTCATATTATTAGCCATATTATGCTTACATGATCGATAGAACGACAATTACTACACTTATTACACTCACAGTTATCAATCTAACTCTTATTATTAGCCATATTATGCTTATATGATCGATAGAACGACAATTACTATACTTATTACACTCACTATTATCAATCAAACTCATATTATTAGCCATATTATGGTTATATGACCGATAGAACGACAATTACTATACTTATTACTCTTATTATTATCAATCGAACTCATATTATTAGCCATATTGTGCTTATATGATCGATAGAACGACAATTACTATACTTATTACACTCACTATTATCAATCTAGCTCATATTATTAGCCATATTATGGTTATATAACCGATAGAACGACAATTACTATACTTATTACTCTTATTATTAACAATCTAACTCATATTATTAGCCATAGTATGCTTATATGATCGATAGGTCGACAATTACTATACTCATTACTCTTATTTTTATCAATCTAACTCATATTATTAGCCATATTATGCTTATATGATCGATAGAACGACAATTACTATACTTATTACACTCACTATTATCAATCTAACTCATATTATTAACCATACTATGCAGATATGATCGATAGAACGACAATTACTATACTTATTACTCTTATTATTATCAATCTAGCTCATATTATTAGCCATATTATGCAGATATGATCGATCGTACGACAATTATTATACTCATTACTCTTATTATTATCAATCTAACTCATATTATTAGCCATATTATGCTTATATGATCGATAGAACGCGAATTACTATACTTATTACACTCACTATTATCAATCTAAATGATATTATTAACCATATTGTGCAGATATGATCGATAGAACGACAATTACTATACTCATTACTCTTATTATTATCAATCGAACTCATATTATTAGCCATATTGAACTTATATGATCGATAGAACGTCAATTACTATACTTATTACACTCACTATTATCAATCTAAATCATATTATTAGCCATATTATTCTTATATGATCGATAGAACGACATTTACTATACTTATTACTCTTATTATTATCAATCTAACTCATATTATTAGCCATATTATGCTTATATGATCGATAGGACGACAATTACTATACTTGTTACTCTTATTATTATCAATCTAGCTCATATTATTAGCCATATTATGCAGATATGATCGATAGTACGACAATTACTATACTCATTACTATTATTATCAACAATCTAATTCATATTATTAGCCATATTGTGGTTATATGATCGATAGAACGACAATTACTATACTTATTACTCTTATTATTATCAATCTAACTCATATTATTAGCCATATTATGCTTATATGATCGATAGGACGACAATTACTATACTCATTACTCTTACTATTATCAATGTAACTCATATTATTAGCCATATTGTGCTTATATGATCGATATAACGACAATTACTATACTTATTACACTCACTATTATCAATCTAACTCATATTATTAGCCATATTATGCTTATATGATCGATAGAACGACAATTACTATACTTATTACTGTTATTATTATCAATCTAACTCATATTATTAGCCATATTATGCTAATATGATCGATAGGACGACAATTACTATACTTCTTACTCTTATTATTATCAATCTAACTCATATTATTAGCCATATTGTGCTTATATGATCGATAGGACGACAATTGATATACTTATTACACTCACTATTATCAATCTAGCTCATATTATTAGCCATATTATGGTTATATAACCGATAGAACGACAATTACTATACTTATTACTCTTATTATTAACAATCTAACTCATATTATTAGCCATATTATGCTTATATGGTCGATAGAACGACAATTACTATACTTATTACACTCACTATTATCAATCTAACTCATATTATTAACCATACTATGCAGATATGATCGATAGAACGACAATTACTATACTTATTACACTCACTATTATCAATCTAAATCATATTATTAGCCGTATTATTCTTATATGATCGATAGAACGACATTTACTATACTTATTACTCTTGTTATTATCAATCTAACTCATATTATTAGCCATATTATGGTTATATAACCGATAGAACGACAATTACTATACTTATTACTCTTATTATTAACAATCTAACTCATATTATTAGCCATAGTATGCTTATATGATCGATAGGTCGACAATTACTATACTCATTACTCTTATTTTTATCAATCTAACTCATATTATTAGCCATATTATGCTTATATGATCGATAGAACGACAATTACTATACTTATTACACTCACTATTATCAATCTAAATGATATTATTAACCATATTGTGCAGATATGATCGATAGAACGACAATTACTATACTCATTACTCTTATTATTATCAATCGAACTCATATTATTAGCCATATTGAACTTATATGATCGATAGAACGTCAATTACTATACTTATTACACTCACTATTATCAATCTAAATCATATTATTAGCCATATTATTCTTATATGATCGATAGAACGACATTTACTATACTTATTACTCTTATTATTATCAATCTAACTCATATTATTAGCCATATTATGCTTATATGATCGATAGGACGACAATTACTATACTTGTTACTCTTATTATTATCAATCTAGCTCATATTATTAGCCATATTATGCAGATATGATCGATAGTACGCCAATTACTATACTTATTACACTCACTATTATCAATCTAAATGATATTATTAACCATATTGTGCAGATATGATCGATAGAACGACAATTACTATACTCATTACTCTTATTATTATCAATCGAACTCATATTATTAGCCATATTGAACTTATATGATCGATAGAACGTCAATTACTATACTTATTACACTCACTATTATCAATCTAAATCATATTATTAGCCATATTATTCTTATATGATCGATAGAACGACATTTACTATACTTATTACTCTTATTATTATCAATCTAACTCATATTATTAGCCATATTATGCTTATATGATCGATAGGACGACAATTACTATACTTGTTACTCTTATTATTATCAATCTAGCTCATATTATTAGCCATATTATGCAGATATGATCGATAGTACGACAATTACTATACTCATTACTATTATTATCAACAATCTAATTCATATTATTAGCCATATTGTGGTTATATGATCGATAGAACGACAATTACTATACTTATTACTCTTATTATTATCAATCTAACTCATATTATTAGCCATATTATGCTTATATGATCGATAGGACGACAATTACTATACTCATTACTCTTACTATTATCAATGTAACTCATATTATTAGCCATATTGTGCTTATATGATCGATATAACGACAATTACTATACTTATTACACTCACTATTATCAATCTAACTCATATTATTAGCCATATTATGCTTATATGATCGATAGAACGACAATTACTATACTTATTACTGTTATTATTATCAATCTAACTCATATTATTAGCCATATTATGCTAATATGATCGATAGGACGACAATTACTATACTTCTTACTCTTATTATTATCAATCTAACTCATATTATTAGCCATATTGTGCTTATATGATCGATAGGACGACAATTGATATACTTATTACACTCACTATTATCAATCTAGCTCATATTATTAGCCATATTATGGTTATATAACCGATAGAACGACAATTACTATACTTATTACTCTTATTATTATCAATCTAACTCATATTATTAGCCATATTATGCTTATATGGTCGATAGAACGACAATTACTATACTTATTACACTCACTATTATCAATCTAACTCATATTATTAACCATACTATGCAGATATGATCGATAGAACGACAATTACTATACTTATTACACTCACTATTATCAATCTAAATCGTATTATTAGCCGTATTATTCTTATATGATCGATAGAACGACATTTACTATACTTATTACTCTTGTTATTATCAATCTAACTCATATTATTAGCCATATTATGCTTATATGATCGATAGAACGACAATTACTATACTTATTACTCTTATTATTATCAATCTAACTCATATTATTAGCCATATTATGCTTATATGATCGATAGGACGACAATTACTATACTCATTACTCTTACTATTATCAATGTAACTCATATTATTAGCCATATTGTGCTTATATGATCGATATAACGACAATTACTATACTTATTACACTCACTATTATCAATCTAACTCATATTATTAGCCATATTATGCTTATATGATCGATAGAACGACAATTATTATACTTATTACTCTTATTATTATCAATCTAACTCATATTATTAGCCATATTATGCTTATATGATCGATAGGACGACAATCACTATACTTATTACTCTTATTATTATCAATCTAACTCATATTATTAGCCATATTGTTCTTATATGATCGATAGGACGACAATTGATATACTTATTTCACTCACTATTATCAATCTAGCTCATATTATTAGCCATATTATGTTTATATAACCGATAAAACGACAATTACTATACTTATTACTCTTATTATTATCAATCTAACTCATATTATTAGCCATATTATGCTTATATGATCGATGGAACGACAATTACTATACTTATTACACTCACTATTATCAATCTAGCTCATATTATTAGCCATATTATGGTTATATAACCGATAGAACGACAATTACTATACTTATTACTCTTATTATTAACAATCTAACACATATTATTAGCCATAGTATGCTTATATGATCGGTAGGTCGACAATTACTATACTCATTACTCTTATTTTTATCAATCTAACTCATATTATTAGCCATAATATGCTTATATGATCGATAGAACGACAATTACTATACTTATTACACTCACTATTATCAATCAAACTCATATTATTAGCCATATTATGGTTATATGACCGATAGAACGACAATTACTATACTTATTACTCTTATTATTATCAATCGAACTCATATTATTAGCCATATTGTGCTTATATGATCGATAGAACGACAATTACTATACTTATTACACTCACTATTATCAATCTAGCTCATATTATTAGCCATATTATGCTTATATGATCGATAGAACGCCAATTACTATACTTATTACACTCACTATTATCAATCTAACTCATATTCTTAACCATATTATGCAGATATGATCGATAGAACGACAATTACTATACTTGTTACTCCTATTATTATCAATCTAACTCATATCATTAGCCATATTATGCTTATATGATCGATAGTACGACAATTACTATACTCAGTACTCTTATTATTATCAATCTAACTCATATTATTAGCCATATTATGCTTATATGATCGATAGAACGACAATTACTATACTTATTACACTCACTATTATCAATCTAACTCATATTATTAACCATACTATGCAGATATGATCGATAGAACGACAATTACTATACTTATTACTCTTATTATTATTAATCTAGCTCATATTATTAGCCATATTATGCAGATATGATCGATCGTACGACAATTATTATACTCATTACTCTTATTATTATCAATCTAACTCATATTATTAGCCATATTATGGTTATATGACCGATAGAACGACAATTACTATACTTATTACTCTTATTATTATCAATCGAACTCATATTATTAGCCATATTGTGCTTATATGATCGATAGAACGACAATTACTATACTTATTACACTCACTATTATCAATCTAGCTCATATTATTAGCCATATTATGCTTATATGATCGATAGAACGCCAATTACTATACTTATTACACTCACTATTATCAATCTAACTCATATTATTAACCATATTATGCAGATATGATCGATAGAACGACAATTACTATACTTGTTACTCTTATTATTATCAATCTAACTCATATCATTAGCCATATTATGCTTATATGATCGATAGTACGACAATTACTATACTCAGTACTCTTATTATTATCAATCTAACTCATATTATTAGCCATATTATGCTTATATGATCGATAGAACGACAATTACTATACTTATTACACTCACTATTATCAATCTAACTCATATTATTAACCATACTATGCAGATATGATCGATAGAACGACAATTACTATACTTATTACTCTTATTATTATTAATCTAGCTCATATTATTAGCCATATTATGCAGATATGATCGATCGTACGACAATTATTATACTCATTACTCTTATTATTATCAATCTAACTCATATTATTAGGCATATTATGCTTATATGATCGATAGAACGCCAATTACTATACTTATTACACTCACTATTATCAATCTAAATGATATTATTAACCATATTATGCAGATATGATCGATAGAACGACAATTACTATACTCATTACTCTTATTATTATCAATCGACCTCATATTATTAGCCATATTGAACTTATATGATCGATAGAACGACAATTACTATACTTATTACGCTCACTATTATCAATCTAAATCATATTATTAGCCGTATTATTCTTATATGATCGATAGAACGACATTTACTATACTTATTACTCTTGTTATTATCAATCTAACTCATACTATTAGCCATATTATGCTTATATGATCGATAGAACGACAATTACTATACTTATTACTCTTACTATTATCAATCTAACTCATATTATTAGCCATATTGTGCTTATATGATCGATAGGACGACAATTGATATACTTATTTCACTCAGTATTATGAATCTAGCTCATATTATTAGCCATATTATGTTTATATAACCGATAAAACGACAATTACTATACTTATTACTCTTATTATTATCAATCTAACTCATATTATTAGCCATATTATGCTTATATGATCGATAGAACGACAATTACTATACTTATTACACTCACTATTATCAATCTAGCTCATATTATTAGCCATATTATGGTTATATAACCGATAGAACGACAATTACTATACTTATTACTCTTATTATTAACAATCTAACACATATTATTAGCCATAGTATGCTTATATGATCGGTAGGTCGACAATTACTATACTCATTACTCTTATTTTTATCAATCTAACTCATATTATTAGCCATAATATGCTTATATGATCGATAGAACGACAATTACTATACTTATTACACTCACTATTATCAATCAAACTCATATTATTAGCCATATTATGGTTATATGACCGATAGAACGACAATTACTATACTTATTACTCTTATTATTATCAATCGAACTCATATTATTAGCCATATTGTGCTTATATGATCGATAGAACGACAATTACTATACTTATTACACTCACTATTATCAATCTAGCTCATATTATTAGCCATATTATGCTTATATGATCGATAGAACGCCAATTACTATACTTATTACACTCACTATTATCAATCTAACTCATATTATTAACCATATTATGCAGATATGATCGATAGAACGACAATTACTATACTTGTTACTCCTATTATTATCAATCTAACTCATATCATTAGCCATATTATGCTTATATGATCGATAGTACGACAATTACTATACTCAGTACTCTTATTATTATCAATCTAACTCATATTATTAGCCATATTATGCTTATATGATCGATAGAACGACAATTACTATACTTATTACACTCACTATTATCAATCTAACTCATATTATTAACCATACTATGCAGATATGATCGATAGAACGACAATTACTATACTTATTACTCTTATTATTATTAATCTAGCTCATATTATTAGCCATATTATGCAGATATGATCGATCGTACGACAATTATTATACTCATTACTCTTATTATTATCAATCTAACTCATATTATTAGCCATATTATGGTTATATGACCGATAGAACGACAATTACTATACTTATTACTCTTATTATTATCAATCGAACTCATATTATTAGCCATATTGTGCTTATATGATCGATAGAACGACAATTACTATACTTATTACACTCACTATTATCAATCTAGCTCATATTATTAGCCATATTATGCTTATATGATCGATAGAACGCCAATTACTATACTTATTACACTCACTATTATCAATCTAACTCATATTATTAACCATATTATGCAGATATGATCGATAGAACGACAATTACTATACTTGTTACTCTTATTATTATCAATCTAACTCATATCATTAGCCATATTATGCTTATATGATCGATAGTACGACAATTACTATACTCAGTACTCTTATTATTATCAATCTAACTCATATTATTAGCCATATTATGCTTATATGATCGATAGAACGACAATTACTATACTTATTACACTCACTATTATCAATCTAACTCATATTATTAACCATACTATGCAGATATGATCGATAGAACGACAATTACTATACTTATTACTCTTATTATTATTAATCTAGCTCATATTATTAGCCATATTATGCAGATATGATCGATCGTACGACAATTATTATACTCATTACTCTTATTATTATCAATCTAACTCATATTATTAGGCATATTATGCTTATATGATCGATAGAACGCCAATTACTATACTTATTACACTCACTATTATCAATCTAAATGATATTATTAACCATATTATGCAGATATGATCGATAGAACGACAATTACTATACTCATTACTCTTATTATTATCAATCGACCTCATATTATTAGCCATATTGAACTTATATGATCGATAGAACGACAATTACTATACTTATTACACTCACTATTATCAATCTAAATCATATTATTAGCCGTATTATTCTTATATGATCGATAGAACGACATTTACTATACTTATTACTCTTGTTATTATCAATCTAACTCATACTATTAGCCATATTATGCTTATATGATCGATAGAACGACAATTACTATACTTATTACTCTTATTATTATCAATCTAACTCATATTATTAGCCATATTATGCTTATATGATCGATAGGACGACAATTACTATACTCATTACTCTTACTATTATCAATGTAACTCATATTATTAGCCATATTGTGCTTATATGATCGATATAACGACAATTACTATACTTATTACACTCACTATTATCAATCTAACTCATATTATTAGCCATATTATGCTTATATGATCGATAGAACGACAATTACTATACTTATTACTCTTATTATTATCAATCTAACTCATATTATTAGCCATATTATGCTTATATGATCGATAGGACGACAATTACTATACTTATTACTCTTATTATTATCAATCTAACTCATATTATTAGCCATATTATGCTTATATGATCGATAGGACGACAATTACTATACTTATTACACTCACTATTATCAATCAAACTCATATTATTAGCCATATTATGGTTATATGACCGATAGAACGACAATTACTATACTTATTACTCTTATTATTATCAATCGAACTCATATTATTAGCCATATTATGGTTATATGACCGATAGAACGACAATTACTATACTTATTACTCTTATTATTATTAATCTAGCTCATATTATTAGCCATATTATGCAGATATGATCGATCGTACGACAATTATTATACTCATTACTCTTATTATTATCAATCTAACTCATATTATTAGCCATATTATGGTTATATGACCGATAGAACGACAATTACTATACTTATTACTCTTATTATTATCAATCGAACTCATATTATTAGCCATATTGTGCTTATATGATCGATAGAACGACAATTACTATACTTATTACACTCACTATTATCAATCTAGCTCATATTATTAGCCATATTATGCTTATATGATCGATAGAACGCCAATTACTATACTTATTACACTCACTATTATCAATCTAACTCATATTATTAACCATATTATGCAGATATGATCGATAGAACGACAATTACTATACTTGTTACTCTTATTATTATCAATCTAACTCATATCATTAGCCATATTATGCTTATATGATCGATAGTACGACAATTACTATACTCAGTACTCTTATTATTATCAATCTAACTCATATTATTAGCCATATTATGCTTATATGATCGATAGAACGACAATTACTATACTTATTACACTCACTATTATCAATCTAACTCATATTATTAACCATACTATGCAGATATGATCGATAGAACGACAATTACTATACTTATTACTCTTATTATTATTAATCTAGCTCATATTATTAGCCATATTATGCAGATATGATCGATCGTACGACAATTATTATACTCATTACTCTTATTATTATCAATCTAACTCATATTATTAGCCATATTATGCTTATATGATCGATAGAACGCCAATTACTATACTTATTACACTCACTATTATCAATCTAAATGATATTATTAACCATATTATGCAGATATGATCGATAGAACGACAATTACTATACTCATTACTCTTATTATTATCAATCGACCTCATATTATTAGCCATATTGAACTTATATGATCGATAGAACGACAATTACTATACTTATTACACTCACTATTATCAATCTAAATCATATTATTAGCCGTATTATTCTTATATGATCGATAGAACGACATTTACTATACTTATTACTCTTGTTATTATCAATCTAACTCATACTATTAGCCATATTATGCTTATATGATCGATAGAACGACAATTACTATACTTATTACTCTTATTATTATCAATCTAACTCATATTATTAGCCATATTATGCTTATATGATCGATAGGACGACAATTACTATACTCATTACTCTTACTATTATCAATGTAACTCATATTATTAGCCATATTGTGCTTATATGATCGATATAACGACAATTACTATACTTATTACACTCACTATTATCAATCTAACTCATATTATTAGCCATATTATGCTTATATGATCGATAGAACGACAATTACTATACTTATTACTCTTATTATTATCAATCTAACTCATATTATTAGCCATATTATGCTTATATGATCGATAGGACGACAATTACTATACTTATTACTCTTATTATTATCAATCTAACTCATATTATTAGCCATATTGTGCTTATATGATCGATAGGACGACAATTCATATACTTATTACACTCACTATTATCAATCTAGCTCATATTATTAGCCATATTATGTTTATATAACCGATAAAACGACAATTACTATACTTATTACTCTTATTATTATCAATCTAACTCATATTATTAGCATATTATGGTTATATGACCGATAGAACGACAATTACTATACTTATTACTCTTATTATTATCAATCTAACTCATATCATTAGCCATATTATGCTTATATGATCGATAGAACGCCAATTACTATACTTATTACACTCACTATTATCAATCTAACTCATGTTATTAACCATATTATGCAGATATGATCGATAGAACGACAATTACTATACTTGTTACTCTTATTATTATCAATCTAACTCATATTATTAGCCATATTATGCTTATATGATCGATAGAACGACAATTACTATACTTATTACTCTTATTATTATCAATCTAACTCATATTATTGGCCATATTATGCTTATATGATCGATAGGACGACAACAACCATACACTTTACTCTTATTATTATCAATCTAACTCATATTATTAACCATATTATGCAGATATGATCGATAGAACGACAATTACTATACCTATTACTCTTATTATTATCAATCTAACTCATATTATTAGCCATATTATTCTTATATGATCGATAGAACGACATTTACTATACTTATTATTCTTATTATTATCAATCTAACTCATATTATTAGCCATATTATGCTTATATGATCGATAGAACGACAATTACTATACTTATTACACTCACTATTATCAATCAAACTCATATTATTAGCCATATTATGGTTATATGACCGATAGAACGACAATTACTATACTTATTACTCTTATTATTATCAATCGAACTCATATTATTAGCCATATTGTGCTTATATGATCGATAGAACGACAATTACTATACTTATTACACTCACTATTATCAATCTAGCTCATATTATTAGCCATATTATGGTTATATAACCGATAGAACGACAATTACTATACTTATTACTCTTATTATTAACAATCTAACTCATATTATTAGCCATAGTATGCTTATATGATCGATAGGTCGACAATTACTATACTCATTACTCTTATTTTTATCAATCTAACTCATATTATTAGCCATATTATTCATATGATCGATAGAACGACAATTACTATACTTATTACACTGACTGTTATCAATCTAACTCATATTATTAGCCATATTATGCTTATATGGTCGATAGAACGATAATTAATATACTTATTACACTCACTATTATCTATCTAACTCATATTATTAGCCATATTATGGTTATATGACCGATAGAACGACAATTACTATACTTATTACTCTTATTATTATCAATCTAACTCATATTGTTAGCCATATTATGCAGATATGATCGATAGGACGACAATTACTATACTCATTACTCTCATTATTATCAATCTAACTCATATTATTAGCCATATTATGCTTATATGATCGATAGAACGACAATTACTATACTTATTACTCTTATTATTATCAATCTAACTCATATTATTAGCCATATTATTCTTATATGATCGATAGAACGACATTAACTATACTTATTATTCTTATTATTATCAATCTAACTCATATTATTAGCCATATTATGCTTATATGATCGATAGAACGACAATTACTATACTTATTACACTCACTATTATCAATCTAGCTCATATTATTAGCCATATTATGGTTATATAACCGATAGAACGACAATTACTATACTTATTACTCTTATTATTAACAATCTAACTCATATTATTAGCCATAGTATGCTTATATGATCGATAGGTCGACAATTACTATACTCATTACTCTTATTTTTATCAATCTAACTCATATTATTAGCCATATTATTCATATGGTCGATAGAACGATAATTAATATACTTATTACACTCACTGTTATCAATCTAACTCATATTATTAGCCATAATATGCTTATATGATCGATAGAACGACAATTACTATACTTATTACACTCACTATTATCAATCAAACTCATATTATTAGCCATATTATGGTTATATGACCGATAGAACGACAATTACTATACTTATTACTCTTATTATTATCAATCGAACTCATATTATTAGCCATATTGTGCTTATATGATCGATAGAACGACAATTACTATACTTATTACACTCACTATTATCAATCTAGCTCATATTATTAGCCATATTATGCTTATATGATCGATAGAACGCCAATTACTATACTTATTACACTCACTATTATCAATCTAACTCATATTATTAACCATATTATGCAGATATGATCGATAGAACGACAATTACTATACTTGTTACTCCTATTATTATCAATCTAACTCATATCATTAGCCATATTATGCTTATATGATCGATAGTACGACAATTACTATACTCAGTACTCTTATTATTATCAATCTAACTCATATTATTAGCCATATTATGCTTATATGATCGATAGAACGACAATTACTATACTTATTACACTCACTATTATCAATCTAACTCATATTATTAACCATACTATGCAGATATGATCGATAGAACGACAATTACTATACTTATTACTCTTATTATTATTAATCTAGCTCATATTATTAGCCATATTATGCAGATATGATCGATCGTACGACAATTATTATACTCATTACTCTTATTATTATCAATCTAACTCATATTATTAGCCATATTATGGTTATATGACCGATAGAACGACAATTACTATACTTATTACTCTTATTATTATCAATCGAACTCATATTATTAGCCATATTGTGCTTATATGATCGATAGAACGACAATTACTATACTTATTACACTCACTATTATCAATCTAGCTCATATTATTAGCCATATTATGCTTATATGATCGATAGAACGCCAATTACTATACTTATTACACTCACTATTATCAATCTAACTCATATTATTAACCATATTATGCAGATATGATCGATAGAACGACAATTACTATACTTGTTACTCTTATTATTATCAATCTAACTCATATCATTAGCCATATTATGCTTATATGATCGATAGTACGACAATTACTATACTCAGTACTCTTATTATTATCAATCTAACTCATATTATTAGCCATATTATGCTTATATGATCGATAGAACGACAATTACTATACTTATTACACTCACTATTATCAATCTAACTCATATTATTAACCATACTATGCAGATATGATCGATAGAACGACAATTACTATACTTATTACTCTTATTATTATTAATCTAGCTCATATTATTAGCCATATTATGCAGATATGATCGATCGTACGACAATTATTATACTCATTACTCTTATTATTATCAATCTAACTCATATTATTAGCCATATTATGCTTATATGATCGATAGAACGCCAATTACTATACTTATTACACTCACTATTATCAATCTAAATGATATTATTAACCATATTATGCAGATATGATCGATAGAACGACAATTACTATACTCATTACTCTTATTATTATCAATCGACCTCATATTATTAGCCATATTGAACTTATATGATCGATAGAACGACAATTACTATACTTATTACACTCACTATTATCAATCTAAATCATATTATTAGCCGTATTATTCTTATATGATCGATAGAACGACATTTACTATACTTATTACTCTTGTTATTATCAATCTAACTCATACTATTAGCCATATTATGCTTATATGATCGATAGAACGACAATTACTATACTTATTACTCTTATTATTATCAATCTAACTCATATTATTAGCCATATTATGCTTATATGATCGATAGGACGACAATTACTATACTCATTACTCTTACTATTATCAATGTAACTCATATTATTAGCCATATTGTGCTTATATGATCGATATAACGACAATTACTATACTTATTACACTCACTATTATCAATCTAACTCATATTATTAGCCATATTATGCTTATATGATCGATAGAACGACAATTACTATACTTATTACTCTTATTATTATCAATCTAACTCATATTATTAGCCATATTATGCTTATATGATCGATAGGACGACAATTACTATACTTATTACTCTTATTATTATCAATCTAACTCATATTATTAGCCATATTGTGCTTATATGATCGATAGGACGACAATTGATATACTTATTACACTCACTATTATCAATCTAGCTCATATTATTAGCCATATTATGTTTATATAACCGATAAAACGACAATTACTATACTTATTACTCTTATTATTATCAATCTAACTCATATTATTAGCATATTATGGTTATATGACCGATAGAACGACAATTACTATACTTATTACTCTTATTATTATCAATCTAACTCATATCATTAGCCATATTATGCTTATATGATCGATAGAACGCCAATTACTATACTTATTACACTCACTATTATCAATCTAACTCATGTTATTAACCATATTATGCAGATATGATCGATAGAACGACAATTACTATACTTGTTACTCTTATTATTATCAATCTAACTCATATTATTAGCCATATTATGCTTATATGATCGATAGAACGACAATTACTATACTTATTACTCTTATTATTATCAATCTAACTCATATTATTGGCCATATTATGCTTATATGATCGATAGGACGACAACAACCATACACTTTACTCTTATTATTATCAATCTAACTCATATTATTAACCATATTATGCAGATATGATCGATAGAACGACAATTACTATACCTATTACTCTTATTATTATCAATCTAACTCATATTATTAGCCATATTATTCTTATATGATCGATAGAACGACATTTACTATACTTATTATTCTTATTATTATCAATCTAACTCATATTATTAGCCATATTATGCTTATATGATCGATAGAACGACAATTACTATACTTATTACACTCACTATTATCAATCAAACTCATATTATTAGCCATATTATGGTTATATGACCGATAGAACGACAATTACTATACTTATTACTCTTATTATTATCAATCGAACTCATATTATTAGCCATATTGTGCTTATATGATCGATAGAACGACAATTACTATACTTATTACACTCACTATTATCAATCTAGCTCATATTATTAGCCATATTATGGTTATATAACCGATAGAACGACAATTACTATACTTATTACTCTTATTATTAACAATCTAACTCATATTATTAGCCATAGTATGCTTATATGATCGATAGGTCGACAATTACTATACTCATTACTCTTATTTTTATCAATCTAACTCATATTATTAGCCATATTATTCATATGATCGATAGAACGACAATTACTATACTTATTACACTGACTGTTATCAATCTAACTCATATTATTAGCCATATTATGCTTATATGGTCGATAGAACGATAATTAATATACTTATTACACTCACTATTATCTATCTAACTCATATTATTAGCCATATTATGGTTATATGACCGATAGAACGACAATTACTATACTTATTACTCTTATTATTATCAATCTAACTCATATTATTAGCCATAGTATGCTTATATGATCGATAGGTCGACAATTACTATACTCATTACTCTTATTTTTATCAATCTAACTCATATTATTAGCCATATTATTCATATGGTCGATAGAACGATAATTAATATACTTATTACACTCACTGTTATCAATCTAACTCATATTATTAGCCATAATATGCTTATATGATCGATAGAACGACAATTACTATACTTATTACACTCACTATTATCAATCAAACTCATATTATTAGCCATATTATGGTTATATGACCGATAGAACGACAATTACTATACTTATTACTCTTATTATTATCAATCGAACTCATATTATTAGCCATATTGTGCTTATATGATCGATAGAACGACAATTACTATACTTATTACACTCACTATTATCAATCTAGCTCATATTATTAGCCATATTATGCTTATATGATCGATAGAACGCCAATTACTATACTTATTACACTCACTATTATCAATCTAACTCATATTATTAACCATATTATGCAGATATGATCGATAGAACGACAATTACTATACTTGTTACTCCTATTATTATCAATCTAACTCATATCATTAGCCATATTATGCTTATATGATCGATAGTACGACAATTACTATACTCAGTACTCTTATTATTATCAATCTAACTCATATTATTAGCCATATTATGCTTATATGATCGATAGAACGACAATTACTATACTTATTACACTCACTATTATCAATCTAACTCATATTATTAACCATACTATGCAGATATGATCGATAGAACGACAATTACTATACTTATTACTCTTATTATTATTAATCTAGCTCATATTATTAGCCATATTATGCAGATATGATCGATCGTACGACAATTATTATACTCATTACTCTTATTATTATCAATCTAACTCATATTATTAGCCATATTATGGTTATATGACCGATAGAACGACAATTACTATACTTATTACTCTTATTATTATCAATCGAACTCATATTATTAGCCATATTGTGCTTATATGATCGATAGAACGACAATTACTATACTTATTACACTCACTATTATCAATCTAGCTCATATTATTAGCCATATTATGCTTATATGATCGATAGAACGCCAATTACTATACTTATTACACTCACTATTATCAATCTAACTCATATTATTAACCATATTATGCAGATATGATCGATAGAACGACAATTACTATACTTGTTACTCTTATTATTATCAATCTAACTCATATCATTAGCCATATTATGCTTATATGATCGATAGTACGACAATTACTATACTCAGTACTCTTATTATTATCAATCTAACTCATATTATTAGCCATATTATGCTTATATGATCGATAGAACGACAATTACTATACTTATTACACTCACTATTATCAATCTAACTCATATTATTAACCATACTATGCAGATATGATCGATAGAACGACAATTACTATACTCATTACTCTTATTATTATCAATCGACCTCATATTATTAGCCATATTGAACTTATATGATCGATAGAACGACAATTACTATACTTATTACACTCACTATTATCAATCTAAATCATATTATTAGCCGTATTATTCTTATATGATCGATAGAACGACATTTACTATACTTATTACTCTTGTTATTATCAATCTAACTCATACTATTAGCCATATTATGCTTATATGATCGATAGAACGACAATTACTATACTTATTACTCTTATTATTATCAATCTAACTCATATTATTAGCCATATTGTGCTTATATGATCGATAGGACGACAATTGATATACTTATTTCACTCACTATTATCAATCTAGCTCATATTATTAGCCATATTATGTTTATATAACCGATAAAACGACAATTACTATACTTATTACTCTTATTATTATCAATCTAACTCATATTATTAGCCATATTATGCTTATATGATCGATAGAACGACAATTACTATACTTATTACACTCACTATTATCAATCTAGCTCATATTATTAGCCATATTATGGTTATATAACCGATAGAACGACAATTACTATACTTATTACTCTTATTATTAACAATCTAACACATATTATTAGCCATAGTATGCTTATATGATCGGTAGGTCGACAATTACTATACTCATTACTCTTATTTTTATCAATCTAACTCATATTATTAGCCATAATATGCTTATATGATCGATAGAACGACAATTACTATACTTATTACACTCACTATTATCAATCAAACTCATATTATTAGCCATATTATGGTTATATGACCGATAGAACGACAATTACTATACTTATTACTCTTATTATTATCAATCGAACTCATATTATTAGCCATATTGTGCTTATATGATCGATAGAACGACAATTACTATACTTATTACACTCACTATTATCAATCTAGCTCATATTATTAGCCATATTATGCTTATATGATCGATAGAACGCCAATTACTATACTTATTACACTCACTATTATCAATCTAACTCATATTATTAACCATATTATGCAGATATGATCGATAGAACGACAATTACTATACTTGTTACTCCTATTATTATCAATCTAACTCATATCATTAGCCATATTATGCTTATATGATCGATAGTACGACAATTACTATACTCAGTACTCTTATTATTATCAATCTAACTCATATTATTAGCCATATTATGCTTATATGATCGATAGAACGACAATTACTATACTTATTACACTCACTATTATCAATCTAACTCATATTATTAACCATACTATGCAGATATGATCGATAGAACGACAATTACTATACTTATTACTCTTATTATTATTAATCTAGCTCATATTATTAGCCATATTATGCAGATATGATCGATCGTACGACAATTATTATACTCATTACTCTTATTATTATCAATCTAACTCATATTATTAGCCATATTATGGTTATATGACCGATAGAACGACAATTACTATACTTATTACTCTTATTATTATCAATCGAACTCATATTATTAGCCATATTGTGCTTATATGATCGATAGAACGACAATTACTATACTTATTACACTCACTATTATCAATCTAGCTCATATTATTAGCCATATTATGCTTATATGATCGATAGAACGCCAATTACTATACCTATTACACTCACTATTATCAATCTAACTCATATTATTAACCATATTATGCAGATATGATCGATAGAACGACAATTACTATACTTGTTACTCTTATTATTATCAATCTAACTCATATCATTAGCCATATTATGCTTATATGATCGATAGTACGACAATTACTATACTCAGTACTCTTATTATTATCAATCTAACTCATATTATTAGCCATATTATGCTTATATGATCGATAGAACGACAACAACCATACACTTTACTCTTATTATTATCAATCTAACTCATATTATTAACCATATTATGCAGATATGATCGATAGAACGACAATTACTATACCTATTACTCTTATTATTATCAATCTAACTCATATTATTAGCCATATTATTCTTATATGATCGATAGAACGACATTTACTATACTTATTATTCTTATTATTATCAATCTAACTCATATTATTAGCCATATTATGCTTATATGATCGATAGAACGACAATTACTATACTTATTACACTCACTATTATCAATCAAACTCATATTATTAGCCATATTATGGTTATATGACCGATAGAACGACAATTACTATACTTATTACTCTTATTATTATCAATCGAACTCATATTATTAGCCATATTGTGCTTATATGATCGATAGAACGACAATTACTATACTTATTACACTCACTATTATCAATCTAGCTCATATTATTAGCCATATTATGGTTATATAACCGATAGAACGACAATTACTATACTTATTACTCTTATTATTAACAATCTAACTCATATTATTAGCCATAGTATGCTTATATGATCGATAGGTCGACAATTACTATACTCATTACTCTTATTTTTATCAATCTAACTCATATTATTAGCCATATTATTCATATGATCGATAGAACGACAATTACTATACTTATTACACTGACTGTTATCAATCTAACTCATATTATTAGCCATATTATGCTTATATGGTCGATAGAACGATAATTAATATACTTATTACACTCACTATTATCTATCTAACTCATATTATTAGCCATATTATGGTTATATGACCGATAGAACGACAATTACTATACTTATTACTCTTATTATTATCAATCTAACTCATATTGTTAGCCATATTATGCAGATATGATCGATAGGACGACAATTACTATACTCATTACTCTCATTATTATCAATCTAACTCATATTATTAGCCATATTATGCTTATATGATCGATAGAACGACAATTACTATACTTATTACTCTTATTATTATCAATCTAACTCATATTATTAGCCATATTATTCTTATATGATCGATAGAACGACATTAACTATACTTATTATTCTTATTATTATCAATCTAACTCATATTATTAGCCATATTATGCTTATATGATCGATAGAACGACAATTACTATACTTATTACACTCACTATTATCAATCTAGCTCATATTATTAGCCATATTATGGTTATATAACCGATAGAACGACAATTACTATACTTATTACTCTTATTATTAACAATCTAACTCATATTATTAGCCATAGTATGCTTATATGATCGATAGGTCGACAATTACTATACTCATTACTCTTATTTTTATCAATCTAACTCATATTATTAGCCATATTATTCATATGGTCGATAGAACGATAATTAATATACTTATTACACTCACTGTTATCAATCTAACTCATATTATTAGCCATAATATGCTTATATGATCGATAGAACGACAATTACTATACTTATTAC
This sequence comes from Megachile rotundata, assembly GCF_050947335.1. Taxonomy (NCBI): domain Eukaryota; kingdom Metazoa; phylum Arthropoda; class Insecta; order Hymenoptera; family Megachilidae; genus Megachile; species Megachile rotundata. The sequence goes on along the minus strand of NW_027473723.1, from coordinate 87,363 downwards.
ACTCACTATTATCAATCAAACTCATATTATTAGCCATATTATGGTTATATGACCGATAGAACGACAATTACTATACTTATTACTCTTATTATTATCAATCGAACTCATATTATTAGCCATATTGTGCTTATATGATCGATAGAACGACAATTACTATACTTATTACACTCACTATTATCAATCTAGCTCATATTATTAGCCATATTATGCTTATATGATCGATAGAACGCCAATTACTATACTTATTACACTCACTATTATCAATCTAACTCATATTATTAACCATATTATGCAGATATGATCGATAGAACGACAATTACTATACTTGTTACTCCTATTATTATCAATCTAACTCATATCATTAGCCATATTATGCTTATATGATCGATAGTACGACAATTACTATACTCAGTACTCTTATTATTATCAATCTAACTCATATTATTAGCCATATTATGCTTATATGATCGATAGAACGACAATTACTATACTTATTACACTCACTATTATCAATCTAACTCATATTATTAACCATACTATGCAGATATGATCGATAGAACGACAATTACTATACTTATTACTCTTATTATTATTAATCTAGCTCATATTATTAGCCATATTATGCAGATATGATCGATCGTACGACAATTATTATACTCATTACTCTTATTATTATCAATCTAACTCATATTATTAGCCATATTATGGTTATATGACCGATAGAACGACAATTACTATACTTATTACTCTTATTATTATCAATCGAACTCATATTATTAGCCATATTGTGCTTATATGATCGATAGAACGACAATTACTATACTTATTACACTCACTATTATCAATCTAGCTCATATTATTAGCCATATTATGCTTATATGATCGATAGAACGCCAATTACTATACTTATTACACTCACTATTATCAATCTAACTCATATTATTAACCATATTATGCAGATATGATCGATAGAACGACAATTACTATACTTGTTACTCTTATTATTATCAATCTAACTCATATCATTAGCCATATTATGCTTATATGATCGATAGTACGACAATTACTATACTCAGTACTCTTATTATTATCAATCTAACTCATATTATTAGCCATATTATGCTTATATGATCGATAGAACGACAATTACTATACTTATTACACTCACTATTATCAATCTAACTCATATTATTAACCATACTATGCAGATATGATCGATAGAACGACAATTACTATACTCATTACTCTTATTATTATCAATCGACCTCATATTATTAGCCATATTGAACTTATATGATCGATAGAACGACAATTACTATACTTATTACACTCACTATTATCAATCTAAATCATATTATTAGCCGTATTATTCTTATATGATCGATAGAACGACATTTACTATACTTATTACTCTTGTTATTATCAATCTAACTCATACTATTAGCCATATTATGCTTATATGATCGATAGAACGACAATTACTATACTTATTACTCTTATTATTATCAATCTAACTCATATTATTAGCCATATTGTGCTTATATGATCGATAGGACGACAATTGATATACTTATTTCACTCACTATTATCAATCTAGCTCATATTATTAGCCATATTATGTTTATATAACCGATAAAACGACAATTACTATACTTATTACTCTTATTATTATCAATCTAACTCATATTATTAGCCATATTATGCTTATATGATCGATAGAACGACAATTACTATACTTATTACACTCACTATTATCAATCTAGCTCATATTATTAGCCATATTATGGTTATATAACCGATAGAACGACAATTACTATACTTATTACTCTTATTATTAACAATCTAACACATATTATTAGCCATAGTATGCTTATATGATCGGTAGGTCGACAATTACTATACTCATTACTCTTATTTTTATCAATCTAACTCATATTATTAGCCATAATATGCTTATATGATCGATAGAACGACAATTACTATACTTATTACACTCACTATTATCAATCAAACTCATATTATTAGCCATATTATGGTTATATGACCGATAGAACGACAATTACTATACTTATTACTCTTATTATTATCAATCGAACTCATATTATTAGCCATATTGTGCTTATATGATCGATAGAACGACAATTACTATACTTATTACACTCACTATTATCAATCTAGCTCATATTATTAGCCATATTATGCTTATATGATCGATAGAACGCCAATTACTATACTTATTACACTCACTATTATCAATCTAACTCATATTATTAACCATATTATGCAGATATGATCGATAGAACGACAATTACTATACTTGTTACTCCTATTATTATCAATCTAACTCATATCATTAGCCATATTATGCTTATATGATCGATAGTACGACAATTACTATACTCAGTACTCTTATTATTATCAATCTAACTCATATTATTAGCCATATTATGCTTATATGATCGATAGAACGACAATTACTATACTTATTACACTCACTATTATCAATCTAACTCATATTATTAACCATACTATGCAGATATGATCGATAGAACGACAATTACTATACTTATTACTCTTATTATTATTAATCTAGCTCATATTATTAGCCATATTATGCAGATATGATCGATCGTACGACAATTATTATACTCATTACTCTTATTATTATCAATCTAACTCATATTATTAGCCATATTATGGTTATATGACCGATAGAACGACAATTACTATACTTATTACTCTTATTATTATCAATCGAACTCATATTATTAGCCATATTGTGCTTATATGATCGATAGAACGACAATTACTATACTTATTACACTCACTATTATCAATCTAGCTCATATTATTAGCCATATTATGCTTATATGATCGATAGAACGCCAATTACTATACCTATTACACTCACTATTATCAATCTAACTCATATTATTAACCATATTATGCAGATATGATCGATAGAACGACAATTACTATACTTGTTACTCTTATTATTATCAATCTAACTCATATCATTAGCATATTATGCTTATATGATCGATAGTACGACAATTACTATACTCAGTACTCTATTATTATCAATCTAACTCATATTATTAGCCATATTATGCTTATATGATCGATAGAACGACAATTACTATACTTATTACACTCACTATTATCAATCTAACTCATATTATTAACCATACTATGCAGATATGATCGATAGAACGACAATTACTATACTTATTACTCTTATTATTATTAATCTAGCTCATATTATTAGCCATATTATGCAGATATGATCGATCGTACGACAATTATTATACTCATTACTCTTATTATTATCAATCTAACTCATATTATTAGGCATATTATGCTTATATGATCGATAGAACGCCAATTACTATACTTATTACACTCACTATTATCAATCTAAATGATATTATTAACCATATTATGCAGATATGATCGATAGAACGACAATTACTATACTCATTACTCTTATTATTATCAATCGACCTCATATTATTAGCCATATTGAACTTATATGATCGATAGAACGACAATTACTATACTTATTACACTCACTATTATCAATCTAAATCATATTATTAGCCGTATTATTCTTATATGATCGATAGAACGACATTTACTATACTTATTACTCTTGTTATTATCAATCTAACTCATACTATTAGCCATATTATGCTTATATGATCGATAGAACGACAATTACTATACTTATTACTCTTATTATTATCAATCTAACTCATATTATTAGCCATATTATGCTTATATGATCGATAGGACGACAATTACTATACTCATTACTCTTACTATTATCAATGTAACTCATATTATTAGCCATATTGTGCTTATATGATCGATATAACGACAATTACTATACTTATTACACTCACTATTATCAATCTAACTCATATTATTAGCCATATTATGCTTATATGATCGATAGAACGACAATTACTATACTTATTACTCTTATTATTATCAATCTAACTCATATTATTAGCCATATTATGCTTATATGATCGATAGGACGACAATTACTATACTTATTACTCTTATTATTATCAATCTAACTCATATTATTAGCCATATTGTGCTTATATGATCGATAGGACGACAATTGATATACTTATTACACTCACTATTATCAATCTAGCTCATATTATTAGCCATATTATGTTTATATAACCGATAAAACGACAATTACTATACTTATTACTCTTATTATTATCAATCTAACTCATATTATTAGCATATTATGGTTATATGACCGATAGAACGACAATTACTATACTTATTACTCTTATTATTATCAATCTAACTCATATCATTAGCCATATTATGCTTATATGATCGATAGAACGCCAATTACTATACTTATTACACTCACTATTATCAATCTAACTCATGTTATTAACCATATTATGCAGATATGATCGATAGAACGACAATTACTATACTTGTTACTCTTATTATTATCAATCTAACTCATATTATTAGCCATATTATGCTTATATGATCGATAGAACGACAATTACTATACTTATTACTCTTATTATTATCAATCTAACTCATATTATTGGCCATATTATGCTTATATGATCGATAGGACGACAACAACCATACACTTTACTCTTATTATTATCAATCTAACTCATATTATTAACCATATTATGCAGATATGATCGATAGAACGACAATTACTATACCTATTACTCTTATTATTATCAATCTAACTCATATTATTAGCCATATTATTCTTATATGATCGATAGAACGACATTTACTATACTTATTATTCTTATTATTATCAATCTAACTCATATTATTAGCCATATTATGCTTATATGATCGATAGAACGACAATTACTATACTTATTACACTCACTATTATCAATCAAACTCATATTATTAGCCATATTATGGTTATATGACCGATAGAACGACAATTACTATACTTATTACACTCACTATTATCAATCAAACTCATATTATTAGCCATATTATGGTTATATGACCGATAGAACGACAATTACTATACTTATTACTCTTATTATTATCAATCGAACTCATATTATTAGCCATATTGTGCTTACATGATCGATAGAACGACAATTACTATACTTATTATTCTTATTATTATCAATCTAACTCATATTATTAGCCATATTATGCTTATATGATCGATAGAACGACAATTACTATACTTATTACACTCACTATTATCAATCAAACTCATATTATTAGCCATAGTATGCTTATATGATCGATCGTACGACAATTATTATACTCATTACTCTTATTATTATCAATCTAACTCATATTATTAGCCATATTATTCTTATATGATCGATAGAACGACATTTACTATACTTATTATTCTTATTATTATCAATCTAACTCATATTATTAGCCATATTATGCTTATATGATCGATAGAACGACAATTACTATACTTATTACACTCACTATTATCAATCAAACTCATATTATTAGCCATATTATGGTTATATGACCGATAGAACGACAATTACTATACTTATTACTCTTATTATTATCAATCGAACTCATATTATTAGCCATATTGTGCTTATATGATCGATAGAACGACAATTACTATACTTATTACACTCACTATTATCAATCTAGCTCATATTATTAGCCATATTATGGTTATATAACCGATAGAACGACAATTACTATACTTATTACTCTTATTATTAACAATCTAACTCATATTATTAGCCATAGTATGCTTATATGATCGATAGGTCGACAATTACTATACTCATTACTCTTATTTTTATCAATCTAACTCATATTATTAGCCATATTATTCATATGATCGATAGAACGACAATTACTATACTTATTACACTGACTGTTATCAATCTAACTCATATTATTAGCCATATTATGCTTATATGGTCGATAGAACGATAATTAATATACTTATTACACTCACTATTATCTATCTAACTCATATTATTAGCCATATTATGGTTATATGACCGATAGAACGACAATTACTATACTTATTACTCTTATTATTATCAATCTAACTCATATTGTTAGCCATATTATGCAGATATGATCGATAGGACGACAATTACTATACTCATTACTCTCATTATTATCAATCTAACTCATATTATTAGCCATATTATGCTTATATGATCGATAGAACGACAATTACTATACTTATTACTCTTATTATTATCAATCTAACTCATATTATTAGCCATATTATTCTTATATGATCGATAGAACGACATTAACTATACTTATTACTCTTATTATTATCAATCTAACTCATATTATTAGCCATATTGTGCTTATATGATCGATAGGACGACAATTGATATACTTATTACACTCACTATTATCAATCTAGCTCATATTATTAGCCATATTATGTTTATATAACCGATAAAACGACAATTACTATACTTATTACTCTTATTATTATCAATCTAACTCATATTATTAGCATATTATGGTTATATGACCGATAGAACGACAATTACTATACTTATTACTCTTATTATTATCAATCTAACTCATATCATTAGCCATATTATGCTTATATGATCGATAGAACGCCAATTACTATACTTATTACACTCACTATTATCAATCTAACTCATGTTATTAACCATATTATGCAGATATGATCGATAGAACGACAATTACTATACTTGTTACTCTTATTATTATCAATCTAACTCTTATTATTAGCCATATTATGCTTATATGATCGATAGAACGACAATTACTATACTTATTACTCTTATTATTATCAATCTAACTCATATTATTGGCCATATTATGCTTATATGATCGATAGGACGACAACAACCATACACTTTACTCTTATTATTATCAATCTAACTCATATTATTAACCATATTATGCAGATATGATCGATAGAACGACAATTACTATACCTATTACTCTTATTATTATCAATCTAACTCATATTATTAGCCATATTATTCTTATATGATCGATAGAACGACATTTACTATACTTATTATTCTTATTATTATCAATCTAACTCATATTATTAGCCATATTATGCTTATATGATCGATAGAACGACAATTACTATACTTATTACACTCACTATTATCAATCAAACTCATATTATTAGCCATATTATGGTTATATGACCGATAGAACGACAATTACTATACTTATTACACTCACTATTATCAATCAAACTCATATTATTAGCCATATTATGGTTATATGACCGATAGAACGACAATTACTATACTTATTACTCTTATTATTATCAATCGAACTCATATTATTAGCCATATTGTGCTTACATGATCGATAGAACGACAATTACTATACTTATTATTCTTATTATTATCAATCTAACTCATATTATTAGCCATATTATGCTTATATGATCGATAGAACGACAATTACTATACTTATTACACTCACTATTATCAATCAAACTCATATTATTAGCCATAGTATGCTTATATGATCGATCGTACGACAATTATTATACTCATTACTCTTATTATTATCAATCTAACTCATATTATTAGCCATATTATTCTTATATGATCGATAGAACGACATTTACTATACTTATTATTCTTATTATTATCAATCTAACTCATATTATTAGCCATATTATGCTTATATGATCGATAGAACGACAATTACTATACTTATTACACTCACTATTATCAATCAAACTCATATTATTAGCCATATTATGGTTATATGACCGATAGAACGACAATTACTATACTTATTACTCTTATTATTATCAATCGAACTCATATTATTAGCCATATTGTGCTTATATGATCGATAGAACGACAATTACTATACTTATTACACTCACTATTATCAATCTAGCTCATATTATTAGCCATATTATGGTTATATAACCGATAGAACGACAATTACTATACTTATTACTCTTATTATTAACAATCTAACTCATATTATTAGCCATAGTATGCTTATATGATCGATAGGTCGACAATTACTATACTCATTACTCTTATTTTTATCAATCTAACTCATATTATTAGCCATATTATTCATATGATCGATAGAACGACAATTACTATACTTATTACACTGACTGTTATCAATCTAACTCATATTATTAGCCATATTATGCTTATATGGTCGATAGAACGATAATTAATATACTTATTACACTCACTATTATCTATCTAACTCATATTATTAGCCATATTATGGTTATATGACCGATAGAACGACAATTACTATACTTATTACTCTTATTATTATCAATCTAACTCATATTGTTAGCCATATTATGCAGATATGATCGATAGGACGACAATTACTATACTCATTACTCTCATTATTATCAATCTAACTCATATTATTAGCCATATTATGCTTATATGATCGATAGAACGACAATTACTATACTTATTACTCTTATTATTATCAATCTAACTCATATTATTAGCCATATTATTCTTATATGATCGATAGAACGACATTAACTATACTTATTATTCTTATTATTATCAATCTAACTCATATTATTAGCCATATTATGCTTATATGATCGATAGAACGACAATTACTATACTTATTACACTCACTATTATCAATCTAGCTCATATTATTAGCCATATTATGGTTATATAACCGATAGAACGACAATTACTATACTTATTACTCTTATTATTAACAATCTAACTCATATTATTAGCCATAGTATGCTTATATGATCGATAGGTCGACAATTACTATACTCATTACTCTTATTTTTATCAATCTAACTCATATTATTAGCCATATTATTCATATGGTCGATAGAACGATAATTAATATACTTATTACACTCACTGTTATCAATCTAACTCATATTATTAACCATATTATGGTTATATGACCGATAGAACGACAATTACTATACTTATTACTCTTATTATTATCAATCTAACTCATATGGTTAGCCATATTATGCAGATATGATCGATAGGACGACAATTACTATACTCATTTCTCTCATTATTATCAATCTAACTCATATTATTAGCCATATTATGCTTATATGATCGATAGAACGACAATTACTATACTTATTACTCTTATTATTATCAATCTAACTCATATTATTAGCCATATTATTCTTATATGATCGATAGAACGACATTAACTATACTTATTATTCTTATTATTATCAATCTAACTCATATTATTAGCCATATTATGCTTATATGATCGATAGAACGACAATTACTATACTTATTACTCTTATTATTATCAATCTAACTCATATTATTGGCCATATTATGGTTATATAACCGATAGAACGACAATTACTATCGATCATATTAGCATAATATAGCTAATAATATGCGTTATATTGATAATAATAAGAGCAATAAGTATAGTAATTGTCGCTCTATCGATCATATAAGCAGAATATGGCTAATAACATGAGTTAGATTGATAATAACAAGAGTAATGAGTATAGTAATTGTAGTTCTATCGATCATATAAGCATAATATGGTTAATAATATGAGTTAGATTGATAATAATAAGAGTAGTAAGTATAGTAATTGTCGTTCTATCGATCATATAAGCATAATATGGCTAATAATATGAGTTAGATTGATAATAGTGAGTGTAATAATTATAGTAATTGTCGTTCTATCGATCACATAAGCATAATATGGCTAATAATATGAGTTAGATTGATAATAGTGAGTGTAATAATTATAGTAATTGTCGTTCTATCGATCATATAAGCATAATATGGTTAATAATACGAGTTAGATTGATAATAATAAGAGTAATAAGTATAGTAATTGTCGTTCTATCGATCATATAAGCATAATATGGCTAATAATATGAGTTAGATTGATAATAATAAGAGTAATAAGTATAGTAATTGTCGTTCTATCGATCACATAAGCATAATATGGCTAATAATATGAGTTAGATTGATAATAATAAGAGTATTAAGTATAGTAATTGTAGTTCTATCGATCATATCTGCATAATATGGCTAAATGTATGAGTTAGATTGATAATAATAAGAGTAGTAAGTATAGTAATTGTCGTTCTATCGATCATATAAGCATAATATGGCTAATAACATGAGTTAGATTGATAATAATAAGAGTAATGAGTATAGTAATTGTAGTTCTATCGATCATATCTGCATAACATGGCTAAAAATATGAGTCAGATTGATAATAATAAGAGTAATAAGTATAGTAATTGTCGTTCCATCGATCATATAAACATAATATGGCTAATAATATGTGTCAGATTGATAATAATAAGAGTGATAAGTATAGTAATTGTCGTTCTATCGATCATATCTGCATAATATGGTTAACAATATGTGTTAGATTGATAATAGTGAGTGTAATAATTATAGTAGTTGTCGTTCTATCGATCATATAAGCATAATATGGTTAATAATATGAGTTAGATTGATAATAATAAGAGTAATAAGTATAGTAATTGTCGTTCTATCGATCATATAAGCATAATATGGCTAATAACATGAGTTAGATTGATAATAATAAGAGTAATGAGTATAGTAATTGTAGTTCTATCGATCATATCTGCATAATATGGCTAAAAATATGAGTCAGATTGATAATAATAAGAGTAATGTGTATAGTAATTGTCGTTCTATCGATCATTCAAGCATAACATGGCTAATAATATGACTTAGATTGATAATAATAAGAGTAATAAGTATAGTAATTGTCGTTCTATCGATCACATAAGCATAATATGGCTAATAATATGAGTTAGATTGATAATAGTGAGTGTAATAAGTATAGTAATTGTCGATCTATCGATCACATGAGCATAATATGGCTAATAATATGAGTTAGATTGATAATAATAAGAGTATTAAGTATAGTAATTGTCGTTCTATCGACCATATAAGCATAACATGGCTAAAAATATGAGTCAGATTGATAATAATAAGAGTAATAAGTATAGTAATTGTCGTTCTATCGATCACATAAGCATAATATGGCTAATAATATGAGTTAGATTGATATTAATAAGAGTAGTAAGTATAGTAATTGTCGATCTATCGATCATATCTGCATAATATGGTTAATAATATGAGTTAGATTAATAGTGAGTGTAATAAGTATAGTAATTGTCGTTCTGTCGATCATATAAGCATAATGTGGCCAATAATATGAGTTAGATTGATAATAATAAGAATAATAAGTATAGTTAATGTCGTTCTATCGATCATATAAGAATAATATGGCTAATAATATGAGGTAGATTGATAATAATAAGAGTAATGAGTATAGTAATTGTCGTTCTATCGATCACATAAGCATAATATGGCTAATAATATGAGTTAGATTGATAATAATAAGAGTAAAAAGTATAGTAATTGTCATTATATCGATCGTATCTGCATAATATGGTTAATAATATGAGTTAGATTGATAACAGTGAGTGTAATAAGTATAGTAATTGTCGTTCTGTCGATCATATTAGCATAATATAGCTAATAATATGAGTTATATTGATAATAATAAGAGCCATAGATATAGTAATTGTCGCTCTATCGATCATATAAGCAGGATATGGCTAATAATATGAGTTAGATTGATATTAGTAAGAGTACTAAGTATAGTAATTGTCGTTCTATCGATCATATAAGAATAAAATGGCTAATAATATGAGGTAGATTGATAATAATAAGAGTAATAAGTATAGTAATTGTCGTTCTATCGATCACATAAGCATAATATGGCTAAAAATATGAGTTAGATTGATAATAATAAGAGTAATAAGTATAGTAATTTTCGTTCTATCGACCATATAAGCATAATATGGTTAATAATATGAGTTAGATTGATAATAATAAGAGTAATATGTATAGGAATTGTCGATCTATCGATCATATCTGCATAATATGGTTAATAATATGAGTTAGATTGATAATAGTGAGTGTAATAAGTATCGTAATTGTCGTTCTGTCGATCATATAAGCATAATATGGCCAATAATATGAGTTAGATTGATAATAATAAGAATAATAAGTATAGTTAATGTCGTTCTATCGATCATATAAGAATAATATGGCTAATAATACGAGTTAGATTGATAATAATAAGAGTAATAAGTATAGTAATTGTCGTTCTATCGATCATATAAGCATAATATGGCTAATAATATGAGTTAGATTGATAACAGTGAGTGTAATAAGTATAGTAATTGTCGTTCTATCGATCATATGAATAATATGCCTAATAATATGAGTTAGATTGATAATAATAAGAGTAATAAGTATAGTAATTGTCGTTCTATCGATCATATAAGCATAATATGGCTAATAATTTGAGTTAGATTGATAATAATAAGAATAATAAGTATAGTAATTGTCGATCTATCGATCATATCTGCTTAATATGGTTAATAATATGAGTTAGATTGATAATAGTGAGTGTAATAAGTATAGTAATTGGCGTTCTATCGATCATATAAGCATACTATGGCTAATAATATGAGTTAGATTGATAATAATAAGAGTAATGAGTATAATAATTGTCGTACGATCGATCATATCTGCATAATATGGCTAATAATATGAGCTAGATTGATAATAATAAGAGTAATAAGTATAGTAATTGTCGTTCTATCGATCATATCTGCATAGTATGGTTAATAATATGAGTTAGATTGATAATAGTGAGTGTAATAAGTATAGTAATTGTCGTTCTATCGATCATATAAGCATAATATGGTTAATAATATGAGTTAGATTGATAAAAATAAGAGTAATGAGTATAGTAATTGTCGACCTATCGATCATATAAGCATACTATGGCTAATAATATGAGTTTGATTGATAATAGTGAGTGTAATAAGTATAGTAATTGTCGTTCTATCGATCATATAAGCATAATATGGCTAATAATATGAGTTAGATTGATAATAATAAGAATAATAAGTATAGTAATTGTCGTTCTATCGATCATATAAGCACAATATGGCCAATAACATGAGTTAGATTGATAATAATAAGAATAATAAGTATAGTTAATGTCGTTCTATCGATCATATAAGAATAATATGGCTAATAATACGAGTTAGATTGATAATAATAAGAGTAATAAGTATAGTAATTGTCGTTCTATCGATCATATAAGCATAATATGGCTAATAATATGAGTTAGATTGATAACAGTGAGTGTAATAAGTATAGTAATTGTCGTTCTATCGATCATATGAATAATATGGCTAATAATATGAGTTAGATTGATAATAATAAGAGTAATAAGTATAGTAATTGTCGTTCTATCGATCATATAAGCATAATATGGCTAATAATTTGAGTTAGATTGATAATAATAAGAATAATAAGTATAGTAATTGTCGATCTATCGATCATATCTGCTTAATATGGTTAATAATATGAGTTAGATTGATAATAGTGAGTGTAATAAGTATAGTAATTGGCGTTCTATCGATCATATAAGCATACTATGGCTAATAATATGAGTTAGATTGATAATAATAAGAGTAATGGGTATAATAATTGTCGTACGATCGATCATATCTGCATAATATGGCTAATAATATGAGCTAGATTGATAATAATAAGAGTAATAGGTATAGTAATTGTCGTTCTATCGATCATATCTGCATAATATGGTTAATAATATGAGTTAGATTGATAATAGTGTGTTTAATAAGTATAGTAATTGTCATTCTGCCGATCATATAAGCATAATATCGCTAATAATTTGAGTTAGATTGATAATAATAAGAGTAATATGTATAGTAATTGTCGATCTATCGATCATATCTGCTTAATATGGTTAATAATATGAGTTGGATTGATAACAGAGAGTGTAAAAAGTATAGTAATTGTCGTTCTATCGATCATATGAGCATAATATGGCTAATAATAAGAGTTAGATTGATAACTGTGAGTGTAATAAGTGTAGTAATTGTCGTTCTATCGATCATGTAAGCATAATATGGCTAATAATATGAGTTAGATTGATAATAATAAGAGTACTGAGTATAGTAATTGTCGTACTATCGATCATATAAGCATAATATGGCTAATAATATGAGTTAGATTGATAACAGTGAGTGTAATAAGTATAGTAATTGTCGTTCTATCGATCATATGAATAATATGGCTAATAATATGAGTTAGATTGATAATAATAAGAGTAATAAGTATAGTAATTGTCGTTCTATCGATCATATAAGCATAATATGGCTAATAATTTGAGTTAGATTGATAATAATAAGAATAATAAGTATAGTAATTGTCGATCTATCGATCATATCTGCTTAATATGGTTAATAATATGAGTTAGATTGATAATAGTGAGTGTAATAAGTATAGTAATTGGCGTTCTATCGATCATATAAGCATACTATGGCTAATAATATGAGTTAGATTGATAATAATAAGAGTAATGAGTATAATAATTGTCGTACGATCGATCATATCTGCATAATATGGCTAATAATATGAGCTAGATTGATAATAATAAGAGTAATAAGTATAGTAATTGTCGTTCTATCGATCATATCTGCATAGTATGGTTAATAATATGAGTTAGATTGATAATAGTGAGTGTAATAAGTATAGTAATTGTCGTTCTATCGATCATATAAGCATAATATGGCTAATAATATGAGTTAGATTGATAAAAATAAGAGTAATGAGTATAGTAATTGTCGACCTATCGATCATATAAGCATACTATGGCTAATAATATGAGTTTGATTGATAATAGTGAGTGTAATAAGTATAGTAATTGTCGTTCTATCGATCATATAAGCATAATATGGCTAATAATATGAGTTAGATTGATAATAATAAGAATAATAAGTATAGTAATTGTCGTTCTATCGATCATATAAGCACAATATGGCTAATAATATGAGTTCGATTGATAATAATAGGAGTAATAAGTATAGTAATTGTCGTTCTATCGGTCATATAACCATAATATGGCTAATAATATGAGTTTGATTGATAATAGTGAGTGTAATAAGTATAGTAATTGTCGTTCTATCGATCATATAAGCATAATATGGCTAATAATATGAGTTAGATTGATAATAATAAGAATAACAAGTATAGTAAATGTCGTTCTATCGATCATATAAGAATAATATGGCTAATAATATGAGTTAGATTGATAATAATAAGAGAAATAGGTACAGTAATTGTCGTTCTATCGATCATATCTGCATAATATGGTTAATAATATGAGTCAGATTGATAATAGTGTGTTTAATAAGTATAGTAATTGTCATTCTGTCGATCATATAAACATAATATGGCTAATAATTTGAGTTAGATTGATAATAATAAGAGTAATATGTATAGTAATTGTCGATCTATCGATCATATCTGCTTAATATGGTTAATAATATGAGTTGGATTGATAACAGAGAGTGTAAAAAGTATAGTAATTGTCGTTCTATCGATCATATGAGCATAATATGGCTAATAATAAGAGTTAGATTGATAACTGTGAGTGTAATAAGTGTAGTAATTGTCGTTCTATCGATCATGTAAGCATAATATGGCTAATAATATGAGTTAGATTGATAATAATAAGAGTACTGAGTATAGTAATTGTCGTTCTATCGATCACATGAGCATAATATGGCTAATAATATGAGTTAGATTGATAATAATAAGAGTATTAAGTATAGTAATTGTCGTTCTATCGATCACATGAGCATAATATGGCTAATAATATGAGTTAGATTGATAATAATAAGAGTATTAAGTATAGTAATTGTCGTTCTATCGACCATATAAGCATAACATGGCTAAAAATATGAGTCAGATTGATAATAATAAGAGTAATAAGTATAGTAATTGTCGTTCTATCGATCACATAAGCATAATATGGCTAATAATATGAGTTAGATTGATATTAATAAGAGTAGTAAGTATAGTAATTGTCGTTCTATCGATCATATCTGCATAATATGGCTAATAATATGAGGTAGATTGATAATTATAAGAGTAATAAGTATAGTAATTGTCGTTCTATCGATCACATAAGCATAATATGGCTAATAATATGAGTTAGATTGATAATAATAAGAGTAAAAAGTATAGTAATTGTCATTATATCGATCGTATCTGCATAATATGGTTAATAATATGAGTTAGATTGATAACAGTGAGTGTAATAAGTATAGTAATTGTCGTTCTGTCGATCATATTAGCATAATATAGCTAATAATATGAGTTATATTGATAATAATAAGAGCCATAGATATAGTAATTGTCGCTCTATCGATCATATAAGCAGGATATGGCTAATAATATGAGTTAGATTGATATTAGTAAGAGTACTAAGTATAGTAATTGTCGTTCTATCGATCATATAAGAATAAAATGGCTAATAATATGAGGTAGATTGATAATAATAAGAGTAATAAGTATAGTAATTGTCGTTCTATCGATCACATAAGCATAATATGGCTAAAAATATGAGTTAGATTGATAATAATAAGAGTAATAAGTATAGTAATTTTCGTTCTATCGACCATATAAGCATAATATGGTTAATAATATGAGTTAGATTGATAATAATAAGAGTAATATGTATAGGAATTGTCGATCTATCGATCATATCTGCATAATATGGTTAATAATATGAGTTAGATTGATAATAGTGAGTGTAATAAGTATAGTAATTGTCGTTCTGTCGATCATATAAGCATAATATGGCCAATAATATGAGTTAGATTGATAATAATAAGAATAATAAGTATAGTTAATGTCGTTCTATCGATCATATAAGAATAATATGGCTAATAATACGAGTTAGATTGATAATAATAAGAGTAATAAGTATAGTAATTGTCGTTCTATCGAACATATAAGCATAATATGGCTAATAATATGAGTTAGATTGATAACAGTGAGTGTAATAAGTATAGTAATTGTCGTTCTATCGATCATATGAATAATATGGCTAATAATATGAGTTAGATTGATAATAATAAGAGTAATAAGTATAGTAATTGTCGTTCTATCGATCATATAAGCATAATATGGCTAATAATTTGAGTTAGATTGATAATAATAAGAATAATAAGTATAGTAATTGTCGATCTATCGATCATATCTGCTTAATATGGTTAATAATATGAGTTAGATTGATAATAGTGAGTGTAATAAGTATAGTAATTGGCGTTCTATCGATCATATAAGCATACTATGGCTAATAATATGAGTTAGATTGATAATAATAAGAGTAATGAGTATAATAATTGTCGTACGATCGATCATATCTGCATAATATGGCTAATAATATGAGCTAGATTGATAATAATAAGAGTAATAAGTATAGTAATTGTCGTTCTATCGATCATATCTGCATAGTATGGTTAATAATATGAGTTAGATTGATAATAGTGAGTGTAATAAGTATAGTAATTGTCGTTCTATCGATCATATAAGAATAATATGGCTAATAATATGAGTTAGATTGATAAAAATAAGAGTAATGAGTATAGTAATTGTCGACCTATCGGTCATATAAGCATACTATGGCGAATAATATGAGTTTGATTGATAATAGTGAGTGTAATAAGTATAGTAATTGTCGTTCTATCGATCATATAAGCATAATATGGCTAATAATATGAGTTAGATTGATAATAATAAGAATAATAAGTATAGTAATTGTCGTTCTATCGATCATATAAGCACAATATGGCCAATAATATGAGTTAGATTGATAATAATAAGAATAATAAGTATAGTTAATGTCGTTCTATCGATCATATAAGAATAATATGGCTAATAATACGAGTTAGATTGATAATAATAAGAGTAATAAGTATAGTAATTGTCGTTCTATCGATCATATAAGCATAATATGGCTAATAATATGAGTTAGATTGATAACAGTGAGTGTAATAAGTATAGTAATTGTCGTTCTATCGATCATATGAATAATATGGCTAATAATATGAGTTAGATTGATAATAATAAGAGTAATAAGTACAGTAATTGTCGTTCTATCGATCATATAAGCATAATATGGCTAATAATTTGAGTTAGATTGATAATAATAAGAATAATAAGTATAGTAATTGTCGATCTATCGATCATATCTGCTTAATATGGTTAATAATATGAGTTAGATTGATAATAATAAGAGTAATGAGTATAATAATTGTCGTACGATCGATCATATCTGCATAATATGGCTAATAATATGAGCTAGATTGATAATAATAAGAGTAATAAGTATAGTAATTGTCGTTCTATCGATCATATCTGCATAGTATGGTTAATAATATGAGTTAGATTGATAATAGTGAGTGTAATAAGTATAGTAATTGTCGTTCTATCGATCATATAAGCATAATATGGCTAATAATATGAGTTAGATTGATAAAAATAAGAGTAATGAGTATAGTAATTGTCGACCTATCGATCATATAAGCATACTATGGCTAATAATATGAGTTTGATTGATAATAGTGAGTGTAATAAGTATAGTAATTGTCGTTCTATCGATCATATAAGCATAATATGGCTAATAATATGAGTTAGATTGATAATAATAAGAATAATAAGTATAGTAATTGTCGTTCTATCGATCATATAAGCACAATATGGCTAATAATATGAGTTCGATTGATAATAATAAGAGTAATAAGTATAGTAATTGTCGTTCTATCGGTCATATAACCATAATATGGCTAATAATATGAGTTTGATTGATAATAGTGAGTGTAATAAGTATAGTAATTGTCGTTCTATCGATCATATAAGCATAATATGGCTAATAATATGAGTTAGATTGATAATAATAAGAATAACAAGTATAGTAAATGTCGTTCTATCGATCATATAAGAATAATATGGCTAATAATATGAGTTAGATTGATAATAATAAGAGTAATAGGTATAGTAATTGTCGTTCTATCGATCATATCTGCATAATATGGTTAATAATATGAGTTAGATTGATAATAGTGTGTTTAATAAGTATAGTAATTGTCATTCTGTCGATCATATAAGCATAATATGGCTAATAATTTGAGTTAGATTGATAATAATAAGAGTAATATGTATAGTAATTGTCGATCTATCGATCATATCTGCTTAATATGGTTAATAATATGAGTTGGATTGATAACAGAGAGTGTAAAAAGTATAGTAATTGTCGTTCTATCGA